>NC_056580.1:21275730-21575730 GCF_018340385.1 Cyprinus carpio | reverse complement strand
TCATCACATCCTAGGTCACAAGAAAGAGAAGAAGGTTACTAGAGGTAAAATATCCGGCAACCTGCAGTGCAATCTTTGCTCCTTCACCTGCAAGCAAGAGCGTTGCCTGACACAGCATGTTGCTGTGAAGCATGAGGGAGTTCGTCCTCACCAATGCCGCTTCTGTTCATTTAGCACAATCCGTCGCTACCGACTTGAGGCCCATGAGTCCATGCACACAGGTGTTGGGAGGCATAGCTGTGATCTCTGTGGCCAAACGTTCGGCACCACGTCCAGACTACGCTTGCACCATCAACGCATTCATGGCAAACAGGCAACGCACTTCTGTTCACTTTGTGACTACAGAGCTTATAACCTCAGTGACATCAACCGCCACAACTTGAGCTGTCACACTGGTGATCTTAGCTACCATTGCAGCCAATGCAATGCACGTTTCAGCTCCGATGTTGCTCTGAGGCAACATTCCAACCGAGCACATCCAGATGCTAACAGCTTGTCTTGCACCCAGTGTAGCTTCACCTGTGGCTGCCAAGCTGCTCTCAAAACACATATGCAGCGTGAACATCCTGAAATCAAGACGAAAGATCCTCAAAATGGTACAGAAAAACAAAGTAAGATGTCCATCACCCATCAGTGCTTGGTTTGTTCCTTCAGTACCCATAAAAGACTCCTTCTGGTCCAGCACATGTTAGATGAGCATGAAGATGGAGCAGCAGAGGAGAAAACTCTGAAGTGTGATGTCTGCGGTTTCTCTTGCACCCACAAAGTGGTGTTTGACCAGCATGTGCGGTCACATGGAGGAACCTGCCTCTTTAAGTGCACTGAATGCAAGTTTTCCACCAGAAACAAACAGAAGATCACCTGGCACATTCGAATCCATACAGGAGAGAAACCTTACCGGTGTGAGAAGTGCAATTATGCATGTGCTGATCCTTCAAGACTGAAGGTATAAAGAGCTGTTATCCAAGATAGTGATATTTGGTTTTTACTATCCAGTTCTGTTGGTGTTTCCAGTTTAATTGATCTCTCTTTATTTTAGTATCATATGAGGATTCACATGGAGGAACGCAAGTATCTCTGCCCAGAATGTGGCTACAAATGCAAATGGGTCAACCAGCTGAAGTATCACATGACAAAACACACAGGTAGCTATGTGCTATAGTCTAGCTTACTCTCATTGTAAATTACTTGCACACCTTGATGTTTATCCTTCTTTTCAACAGGTGCCAAACCTTATGCATGTGAGGACTGTGAGTACCGCACCAACCGTGCCGATGCCCTGCGCATCCACCAGGAGACACGTCACAGAGACGAGCGTTCCTTTATATGCGAGAAGTGTGGAAAGGCTTTCAAGACACGCTTCCTCCTCAAGACACATCAGAGAAAGCACAGTGAGGAGCGACCTTATGTGTGCTCCATATGCCAAAGGGCATTCCGCTGGCCTGCGGGTCTCCGCCATCATTACCTGTCCCACACAAATAAGCTGCCATTTTACTGCCTCCACTGTCCCTACCGGGCAAAACAGAAATTTCAGGTTGTAAAGCACCTTCAGAGACATCACCCAGACTTGCCCGTTCAAGATGGTGTGGGAAAAGACCAAGAGGCCTCTATGAGTACACAAAAGACCTGGATTAGGGAAGCGCAAGAGAGACAAGAGGATGGGCAAACTGCTTTAGAGCACATGCAAACAGCAGGGGATATGTAGCCGTGCTGCTGTATGCATTTCAATTGACATTTCTTTGTTTTATGAAAGTGTTACATGTCATTATAATCAAAACCCTCATTCAAACCACACTGGATAAATATTTTTACGATATATTTATTCCTTTAAAAGGCATTTTTCAAAGAAAAAAATCTAAATTTAGCTCAGAATGTACATACATAATGGAAATAAAAGTTATTTACTTTGAACACTTGCTTTCGGGTTATTTATAAAAAGCACTATACCATGCTCAGTTCCTTTAATTCAGATAATGTACAACTTTAAGGATCCTTTCTGCCTTGATTGCATAACGTTCAAACAGAAAAAAAAATGCATTTGATTTTTTTTTTTTTTTTTTTTTTTTTACAGTACATTTAGTATTGCATAGGTAAACAATTAAAAATAAAATGTGCTTTTACCGAAAAAGCTTTTCTGCACCATTCTTGGAGGTCTGTTCTGACAACAAGGATCTACTAACACCATACAACTATAGAGATACACATAATAAATAATACCAGTTGCTACACTTTTTTTTTTTTGTTAATGCAAGTTCTAGTTATTAAATAATATTTTGGTTTGTTCAAATTATTGCCAACATTCGTTCAAGTATTTTTAAGCACAACACAAGATAAAATGTTTCCTCTACCTTTTTACAGCAAACTACAGATTTGTCTGAAAAATATTAGCTCTTCAGAACAAGTTTCAAGCATTGTGAATAAAACTCCTAGTATTGTGAAATTACAGCTGTGTGATTTTGATATGAACATAGATGGAGGATGGATGGAGACTCGTTCCGTCTTTGGACAACAGATGCACATGACGATATCCTGTAAAAAGAAGCTTTTTGTTATTTGCAAGAAGGCAAAACTAATTTTTAATGATTTTAGAGTACATGCATAAAAACACTGAGTCTCATTCACTAATAATAATACTAATCTTATGTGAGACAAAATGATTTTCACACAAAATTTGCACAAAAATGCGTGCATGTACACATTTGTTCTTACCCCTCGTTCTAATGTTGAGTAATCCAGTTTATTCTAAATGAGTAAGCATATGCTTCAGTTGTTTCTAAGTTTTATCTTACATTTAGAAAAAAAAAAACAAAACAAAGTGCAGACTTATTGATAAATGAGGATTTCTGTGTGGAAACATTCACACAGGCAGTGTTTGCTTGGTTAGTGAATAAGACCCTGTTTTTTCAAAAACTGTTTTTCAATATAGGACTACCTGGTTGAATACAGGTAAAAGGTAGAGTATATTGCCCTATGAAGTCATTCCTTGATGCTTTATCATAGTCTTCAACTACAAAGCGCACCAGTGCCAGCTCAGGGGTGTGGATTGTGAACTTTAAGGTTTCGTTCCAGCGTGGGTTGAATCCTGTCCAGATGAAAAATAAAAAGAGAAACATCAATGCAAGCACCAGGACTTAAATAGGTTTCCTATGGTTTGTAAAATTATGGAAACTTGTCATCTTAACAGGTAATATCTGTTTCCACATTATTAAAGTTACAACCACAAAGTATACGCGTATTCTGGTGAACATGCACAACTTCCATTTGTCTCTCTTGTAGTGATTTGGACACTTCAGACCATTTACTCACTCATTTACTCACCATTGTTGTCAATGTATTTGGTCTCCTGTTTGGCTTGATCCAAAGAAACGCCATAAATTTCCACCCTTACCAGGGGGTCTACAATGGACCATTCTTTTTGCTTTAATTTAGGCAGCTGTTGTCCACTGATAACCTAGAAAAAGAGATGAAAACAGAAAGAATCAACAAATGAAAACGCAAAATAACTTGCAGAGGGAACATGTTTAATACCTTAACAGAGAACTGTAGAGGGTGGTAATCTTCATGTTCCTCAGGATTTTCAGGATTAAAGAGGCTCTCCTTTTTGCAAAGGATCTCAGGTTTTAGGATATAGCCACTGCATCCATTCTGAGTAAACAACCCATCATTAAGATCCATTTCCATCCCTGCTGTCTGGAAGTTTAATGCCACTATGAATCAGAAACATATTAAAGTAAATACACTGGCCACCTTACAACACATTACCGTAGCTACTGTATGTTTCCCTGCTTCTCTTTACATAGAGTGTTTTTATGTCTTCCATGCTAACATTCTTCCACTTTGTAGAACTGATATAATGGTGTGCAATATATTATCTACCATACTAACCAATCTGGCATCCCATGTTCCACATGTCTACTGGACAGTAATTAGATGAATCCGTTCTGATTCCACTTGGATACACTCTTGTCAGCTGCCTGGTGTTATGCAGCACAAAATCTGAACCTGATTAATAATTCAAAAATGTAATTATTCTAACATGATGGTTCAATTTTTATTTCAATCATCTTTTAATATTTTATATAGAAAGGAAACATACAGGTTTGGAACAATATGAGGTTAAATATATTCAAACTATCCCTTTAAAAAGAATTTCTAACCTGCTTCCTTTGAATATTTACGGGCTTTAGACTCGGAGAAGGACGACATCTCATCAGGCTTAGCAGACATGCGGGAATGCTCAAAGCTGTGGAAATGTATGCTCTTACAGAACATTAGGTCTGAGAGCTCCCTGCATAGATTTTGCTTCGATTTCTACATGGGGCAAAAGTGAACAATCAAAAACAATGTTGAACAAGGGGGTGAAAAACATTGACAGACCTTTTCCTCAGTTTCTCAGTGTTTCCACTGGTACCTTGCCATCTGTTGGCAGACTCTCTGATGCCGGACTGTCCTTATTCATTTCTGCTGCCTCGTCCTCATCGCTGACTTCACCTGTGGGGCTCTCTGAGTCGTTTCCAATCTTCTTTCCTTTCAACAAGATTTTCCTCTTAAGTGCCTGAAAGAAATAAGGCAATAAATATTGTTAAAAAATAAATTATTATATAATATATAATTCAAACAATATATACAGAATAATTTAAAATGTAACATTATTTTTATGTAAAACACTATGTAGACTATATATAAACACTATGTCAAAATAAAGAGATACAGTCTGATGTGAAAATGTTCCTATTTTGCACTTTCCAATTGATTAAAAAATTCATTACAAATTATATCATCTGCTTAACAATCTGAGAAGTTGAAAATTTGCATTGCACAAACTTTCTTTTGATTTCGAGATTTAAATGAGAAATACCACACTCAGTATGGTCTCAGACTTTTGGACCTCACAGTATTGAAAGATATTTTAAAAATCAATCCTATAATAGGTGATATGAACCTGACGTCTTCATATGTGACCATTAATAGTTAATGAAAGTGCCCATTGCAGTACTGTGTCTATAAGACAATGGAATATTTTAAAATCCATGGAAGTCATCCATGTTTTTCAAAAAGAAGTCATTAAGAGTAGCTAAGTTAAGTGCACCACTATCTATAAGGCACTGAAGAGCTCACCTCTGGGGATGGCAGTTCGCTGGAGACTCCATCTACTGTGTTCGTCAGTAGCATATCACCCAGAATGTCTCTGAAATATCGTGCCATGACTTCCTGTTGCTCTATACTGCAGTGGTTTTCAATGGACACGATGAGTGGATACTCAGATGCCTAGAAGTAAGATTAATACATATATAAATAGATTATTATGTATCGGTGTAAATAATTAATATTAACATCAACAACAATATTATATAACAATATTAATAGGTATGTGAACAACAAAGTAAATAATTATTAATAGATATTCATATTAATATTGATATTTGAAACAAAGATTACCTTGAAGGCATAATTTGCAATAGTAGTAATCACATCTTTGAGGAGAATCTTAGATGTCAGTGTGTGTCCATGATAAACTACCGGCTCTCCATTCGATCCATTCCAGCAGTCCACCTCTACACACCTGCAGCCTCGTTTCAGTGCCCTTCAGAGGTTCAGCCCAGCACAAATAAACAACCAGTGTCATGAATACAAAGAACAAAGTGCAATGCATTCAACTAGGCCAGAGATGCCCACACCAGGACCCAAGGGCCAAAGTTGGTTTGTGGGGACCTTTGATTTGGCCTGCCATTCCATACCACAAAAGGAACGAAAAAATGAAACATGCAATCTTCTTTTCTAATGTACGCTTTGTTTTTGTTTTTGTTATTTAAGTTTGTGTTTCATTATTTAAAAGTGTATTTGGGCATCTCAGAACTAGGCGGTTTCAGTTTCTCTGAAGTTATTGAACAGAAACATTATACATGTATAAGAGATGCTATTCATTATCACATTACCATAAATAAGCAGAACTCACTGGATGTAGGCCTCAATGCTGCTTGGTCCTTTTAGCTGGTCTTCCATCAGATACGTGTTGTGTGATGAGGAGATGTAATAGTGGGCCAGCGGTTGGCTCATGTCCTGAAAAAGGCCCCGCCGTTCTGGATTGAAGATGGATCCCTCACGAGACACCAGGTACATTAAGAACCCATCGACTGACATCGAGTGATTCTTTCTGGCTGCACAAGAAGACAAAATGAAGCATCTTATTTGTTCGATCTTCAATACTTAGTGATTGTCATGAGTAAAGGACCACTTCACTGTTGCCCATGCAGCGATCTAGACTACTCCATTATTAAAGGAGTATCCAAATAGGCAAACAAATAATTTTTCAATTACATTTTTAACCCCTCTCCCCTTGCATGATCCCTAGTGTCTACAATTTACTGCTCAGTATACAAAATGTTTTCTGAAAGAAAATATTATTTAAAAAGCTAAAGTTCAGCTAAATATTTCATTGTGCCTACCACATTAAAATGTAAAATTGATCAGGAATAATAAAATTTAGTTTCTGCCCTTTTATCAACAGGGCATTAAGAATTTAATAGATTTAATATTACAAAATGTGGTGATATTCATATATATATTTCACAAAAATTATATCTGAAGAGTGTAGTATAGTGGTTGATGGTGGATCATAACCTGTGTCTGAAGGCTCATAGCGATCAATCAGCTGAAGGGCATGTTCATAACTGCCCTCCCCCTCTAGCTGCTCCTCTCTCAGGAACTCCTCCAAATCACACTGGGACAGACTCTGTCCATCACTGGAATAATCCTGGAATAAGTCCAGCACCTCTGTTCTCTCTGTAAGCATTTTGTAGAACTCCACAAACTCCTGGTCCTCCAGGGTTCCTTAATCAAAACAATCTGCATTCCTTTAAAAAATGTCAACAAATAACAATAAGGTTCAACATGGTGTAAATCAGGGGTAGGCAACGTCGGTCCTGGAGTGCCGATGTCCTGCAGAGTTTAGCTCTAACCCTAATCAAACACCCTGAATAAGCTAATCAAGGACTTCAGGATTACTAAGGCTACAGGCAGGTGAGGTTTTTTTTCGGGGTTGGAGCTAAACTCTGCAGGACATTGGCACTCCAGGGCCGACGTTGCCTACCCTTGGTGTAAATTTATGATGCAAAATCATATAATCACATAATCACTATAAAAAGACAGCATGCATGTTCTTCATTCATGTCCACGTTCATCATTTTCAGCAATTTTTTTGCCTCCTTAAAATTAATTCTGCCATCCTTGTTAAGATCTGCTTTCAAAAACCAGTCTGAGATCCATCTGAGCAGAATGGTTTAGGCTGATAATTTAAGTTGACAGTGAGATGGACTTCATAAACCTCTCTCTCTCTATCTGTCTGTCTTTCTGTCTATCTATCTATCTATCTATCTATCTATCTATCTATCTATCTATCTATCTATCTACAGGTATCTATCTATCTACAGGTATCTATCTATCTATCTATCTATCTATCTATCTATCTGTCTGTCCTTTTATCATTCCATCCATCTATTCATCCATCTGTCTGTCCATGCATACATCCATCCATCTATCTGTGCCTCAACATGCATCAAGCAAAAGTACAAAAGTAAAATAAATAAAATTTTTCACATGTAGTTCTGTAAAGCTACTTCAAAAGGGGCAGAAATTAAGATTTTCTTAACAAGGATACTGGTCAAGTTTGGTGCTCTCATCCATGTTCTCCATGTTCTCCATTAGGGCTCTGATGCCCCGAATCCAGGCCTGGGCTTCCTTCGCTGAATCAGCCACCAGGTCCAGGTTTCCCCTACGGCCGCGAAACACTAGAGTAAAACAGCGGTCAGCAGGAAACTCATCTGCCACATTGAGGAGCGCTTCGGACTGATGTCCCTCACGAACATCCTCCACATCACTGATGGAGACTGAAAAAAAAATGATAGACAATATAAACTTTGCTTATAAATTTTTTTTAATAAACTCAAACTCGTGCTTGAAAAGGCAAGCTTCGTTATTACTAATTCTTCATGTTTTACTATTGTTCATAGTGAATTAAAAGAGCTCTTAATTTTATTGGAAGCTGAAGATGTTCATCACACCCCCCCCCCCCCCACCCCAATATTAAAAAGCCACCCAATGATATCCATAGCTCCTCCCCTTTGCAGCCAGCAAAACAACTGAACTAAATGAGCTCATGAATATTACTTACGACACACTGACATTGCATGGTAATCTAATGAATATTTATGTTGAATTTATCACTTCTCTCATGTCTGATCTACTACCCTGACATGTCTACTCTTAGTCCTCATCACAAAAACCACTAATATATACCTTTTGGATTAATTTCATAATTACCTTTAAGTACAATCAATAACTGCTGATACTTCAAGACCATTATTTTCTATGCAATAGCTAAAAGCTTTCTCATATATAAGCCTGTTTGTGTGCTTTTGTTTTGGCAGTCAATAAATCAGTCATTTTTAGCCCGTCTTGGATCAATTTTACACAGTTTTCAAAAATACACCTGAACCAGCATGATTACTGAAACATTTAAACCATCATAAATCCTAAAAACCTCAACTCAGTAAGGACGTACAGGTAGAATAAGAGTTTATTGCCCAGCTGGATTTATATGCGATAGTCTTGCAGTCCTCCTGAAGTTTGTAGTGCCTCGGACGCTTCCACATACGAGACTTCACCTTGCGCAGAAACATGCCTGCCTTCATGGCTTCAAGGTTTTGATGATCTTGTTCACCTGCCAGAGAATGAGAAAAGGCCATAAGCAATATTCAGAAACACAAAGCTTTTATTTGAACAACAAACACACACAGGCACACACAGGATGACTTACCGCATGTTTGAGGTGATTCCATATTGCAATAGTTCAACTTTTCTGCAGAGACAAATTAACATTATTGTATAAACATCTCATCAAAAATGTTTTTGGTAATACATAACTATAATGACTTAAAGGAAA
This sequence comes from Cyprinus carpio, assembly GCF_018340385.1. NCBI lineage: Eukaryota > Metazoa > Chordata > Actinopteri > Cypriniformes > Cyprinidae > Cyprinus > Cyprinus carpio. Next base: position 21,566,789 of record NC_056580.1, on the reverse strand, counting down.
GACAGATTGCTGAGGATTCTGCACTGAGAGCTGATTCAAATAGCTCTATGTATATTCTGTACATACACATAGATATTATGTATTTAGTCCCTTTCAGCCACTGGCATCTTGTGTCTGAGGTGTTGCTGATGTGACTCCTTATGCACGATGATGAAACAAGATCTAATAAGCTATTTCGTCAATGAAATCACAGACATGCTAAATTAAATCTAGAAATAGGCATAACCATTGTGTCCTATTGGAGACAACTTTCTAGTGAATTTCTCCAAAGGAAAACATGTTCATTCATGCAAAAGTGCAGCAGCGTAGTCAGGCGAGTCATGAGTCATGGCTAAAAATGTCTCTGAGACCCACACGATCCTCTGCTGGCAACATCATTATGTTCTGTTATATCTCAAGTGGATAAAGTAGAATCTAATTTAGCTCTTTCCTGCCATTATTCGGAATTATATAAATGGATATTGAATAGCATTACTTCACTTTGATTTGAACCTTAAATGAGGCCATTAGAATTTTGTCTTAGTGAAAATGAAGACCATATTATGCTTTAATGTAAGCAACTAAACAGTAAATGCTGAGAAAGTAATGTAAACACACAGCAAAGAGAGATGGGAGAGGGCTGCAGACAGCTGAAGCAAACAGACACAGAAAAAGTGGATAAACAGAACTCACCGGACGTCTGATGAACTGACATCTAGTGGAACTGAAAGAGCTACACGGGGCGGATGGGCTCTGCCGTGTCTTTGGCTGCTGCTTGTGAAGTGCTGTGAAAACAGAGCCACAGTCCAGGCTACGTCCACATGATGCATAGCCAGCCTTCTTCCTACACCCCTTCCTCTGCCTCATTCCTTCCTAGACACTCCCACTTTTCCTTTTTTCCTAGGTGCAATAGACAAATCATATAAAATAGAAAAATCATTATCATTAATAATTACAACTCTGCATTAAATACAGAAAACAGTCTAACAGTCTATATTATAAAAAATGTATGAATTGTAAACAATTTTACACCATATGCAATATAAAAGTCTACATATTACACTATTTTATAAATAGAATTATAAATAGACAGAATGAGGGTCTTGAGGGACTCTTCTTTGACAGTATGTTTCCAGAATGTCAGAATTATAAACCCATTTAGACAGCCAAGCATACTAAATCAGCAGGATATACAGAATGGTGAAGTCTTTACCAAGCACAACCTATATTTACATTTATATTTACATAAATTCATTTGGCAGGAGTGACTTACAAATGAGGAAAGATACAAATACAAGCAAAGGATGGAAATGCTGACAAAACAAATACTTGCTGTAAAACATTCTGGTTTAAAAACACTAAAATCAATGTCTTGACTGAGAATAGCTTTAGAAGCTTTATTGTTGAGCTAATATTGCCACAGCAACTGAAAACTACCAGGACATCTAATAGAAATATCATAATACTGAGTGTACATATTTAAAGTTAAATTCTATTAGCATTATTTCTTAATACACATAAATGATTTGATTTGGCTTTTATTTTACACATTGCAACTTCTTTGTTTTTGGTATTGCTATTTTGCACAAATTAAAAAGTATAACATATTTTGATTATTCAATCAAATAATTAATTAATCATTGTTTTAAAGCAGATTAATTTGCTGCAGCTGGAATCTGATTTGTGTGATAGGAACATGTCAAGATTATTTATTTATGCTATGTAATAATCAATAAATCAGCTTTTTGATTTGACTTTTGTTGAAGGTGCTTCATCCATAATATTGGTTTTAAATTAGGCCTATATTTCTTAAATTTCCACCTGAACATTAAGAATTGTTAAAATGCATGTGAGCAATATTGCACATAAGTACAGGAAATACATAAAGTAAAACCTAAATGCAGATTTTGTGATTAGTTTATATTATGATAAATTTTAGCTGCTTCAATAAATGTAGGTAATATTCCACATGGGTAATGTTAATCACTGTTTTGGTTACTTTAATCAGCAGCGTGAAAGTGTCCTCTTGGGTACTGGACCTCTGAGGCCTGAATGAACTCTTCAGACCAATGACCTCAACTAAGGTCGCTGTCACGTTTTGACAGTACAGACAGTACATTAGGCTACAATATCCTCTGTAACAAGAGTACATTTCATTGCGGTCCTTAGACGATTAGTCTGTTCACAAAAAATCCAGAGTATGCCTACACTGTATATATCCTGCACTCAAGAAGTAAAAATGAAACTCATGTCTCAACCATGCTCACGATCAAATCTTTAATTTGTCTGGTTCGGGTCTGATACGCTACATACATATAAAATATACAGCGCACACATATATTATGTAAACATAAACTCTCATTTTGGATGCGATTAATCGATTTGACAGCACTAAAAAAAAAGATGCATCTCGTAATCTTTAAAGTTTTTTGGAATAGAATAATTCAGGATGTGTGGCAGCTTCTGGTAAATTTTGTCATTAAACTAAATCATAATTCTGTTTTACACTTCAAAAGTAGTCATCCAAGCAAGACGTTTGACCTTTGGTTTGAAGCCTGTTGTATATTGTATATGTATATTCTGCAAACCCAGTGAAATCTCATTTAAACCGATTCAGAATGTTTTCAGTTTTACAGGCAACTCTAAAGAAATCAGCAAAATAAACGATAGACCCTAGAACAGGCCATGTGGTGTCCATCTGGGTGTAATAGATCACAGATGGACAGTAGGGCTTGGCACTGACCTTTGTTCTTTTGGATTGGTTGTTAGTTTGATCATGTGATGATGTTTCTAACAGGCAGTGGAGCAGAAGCAGGGTGTGCCTCCTGGAATGGCTCAGGTGTCTGAAGAAGAGGACCTGCAGGCAGCAGAGGAGGTCAGTATGATCATATGAACCTACACTTGTCCTTCAGTCAACTTTCAATTGTTCTTAAACACTCACTCTTTTTTTGACCCAAGGAATTTTTTTTTTTTGTTTTTTTTTTTTTTACAGCTCAGAATCAAAGCCCTGATGACTGGAATGGCTGCCATGGCTACAGAGGAGGTACATTTCTAAATGCTTAAAATGCATAAGAGTTTAAAGGGATAGTTCACCTAAAAATTTTAATTCTTACCCTCTTGTTGTTCCAGACCTTTGAAACTTACGTTCTTCAGTGGAACATCAAAGAATATTTTGAGAAATGGCTCAAGTATTTTTTTTCCATACAGTGAAAGTCAACATTCTCCAATGTTGTTTGGTTCCCAATGTTCTCCAAAAATCTTTTTTTCTGTGTGTTCCGCACAATGGTAGATAAAGGGATGGAATTACATGTGGATGAGCAAACCATGACAAAAAATGTCACTTTTAACTAGAGTGTCCCTCTAAAGGAATGTTTTGCCCAGAAATGAAAATTTAAAAAGTTTATGGTCAGAACGACATGCAGTTGAATAAAGGATGACCATTTTTAACTTTCTCTTTAAAAGTTGATTATTTACTTAAATGTCCTCAGTAGATGCCTTCTTACCAAGGCAACCTTTAAGAAAAAATATAAACGGTCAGTGGTCTCATTATTTATTATTTCTGTGTGTGTTTTGAAGGGGAAGTTGTCAGCCAGCACAGTGGGTCTAAGGAGATAAAGCAAATTGCCACTGAATATGCCATGAAGGTGAACAGCGTGGAAACGTCACTGAACCTCTAAGAAATAGTCCCTTTATTTTTCCACCAAGAAGTGAGGCTGATACAATTTTTTTTTGGAATTTTGAAAAAAAAAAAAAAAAAATTCAGTTTTTTACAAGTTGTGTAGTGTATTCAAAGCTTTTTTTGTACAAATGTGTGATTGGGCAGATGGAGCGCTCTGTGGAGGATCGGCCAGAGAGATTTGGACCTGTTCAGCAACACCGGCGGCAACTGGCATCACTCAACAAACAAATCACTCAAAAAACAAAAGAACTGGAAGAGGTAATGTAATACACACACCACATATTGCAGTTTTGAGAATGCTGATATCACAGTCATTGTTCTTGATTTATTCCAGCTGCAATCCAAACAGCAGGAAGCCAGAGCAGCCTGGTAGGATGCCAAAATCAAACTAGCCGAAGTGAAACTGGTGGACCGACAAATACTGAAAAGCTGAAGAGAGAGCTGAGCTAACTGGAGGACATGGAGTCTCAGACGGATTCTGTGTATGTAAACGGAGCACCTGGAATTATCTAAACTTAGGCTGCATCTGAAATCGCTTACTCTCTGAGTAGGTTCTTCTTTTGAACAAGTACTTATTTCCTGCTACAGTAGTCAACATTTGAAGTGGATCAAAACATTTCATCAAAGTTGTCCTAAAACATTCTTTTTAGGATAACTTAGTTCTTAGGACAACTTTGTCAAACTTTTTTGATCCTTGTTTAAAGTCAGCATCTATTTTTTTAAATGCATGTTTAATTGTTTTACTCTATTTTTTTTCGACCTCAATTTTTATTGATCTTCCAGTGAAATGGTAGACTTCTGCAGTTTTTTTAGTCTGCTTAATCTCCCCTTTTGTACAATTGACCTCAAGCTCACAATAAGATCTGCCTCCAACCGATAAATTGAACAAAGACCCTGCTTTACATTATTTTCTTTCTCAATAATCTGTTTTCCTCTTATGTACGTCACAATACAAAAGAAAGGATCACTCACTGCTTCTATTACTTAACTTTAAGGTGTTGGCTATAAAATAGATTCAATTGAATGAGCTGAAATCAAAGCTGTCGCTTTAAGCACTCTTTAATTGTTCATTTGGTGTTTTTCAGTGTCTGCAACACACAAAGAGACAAAACAGTTCTTCACACTCTATTACACCCTTGATGACAAGAAGGTTTACCTGGAGAAAGAGGTATCAGATTTGTTTAGCTTTGCTATTTTGAATGACTTTTCTTGTGTTTATGGATGGAATCAGACTCTGTGATCAGTCAGTGTGTAATGTTTAAAAGGATGTTTCGGGGGAATAATGAGACACTATCTTTTCTTTCACAGGTAAATCTGCTGAACTCCATACACAATCTTTTTCAGCAGTGAGTTTCAAATAAAACTCTAAAAATTTCCCAATACTACAGCAAGAACTTCATACAGTCTCAAATGATTGATTTTTGTAATGTCTTTCCTGAAGGCACAGATGAATGTAAAGTGTGTGTTTTTAGGGCCATGGCTTCATCAGGAAGTAAAGAACAGATTGTGGAAGGAATCAAGCAGAGCCAGATAAAGGTACAAAACCAGATTACAACCGTATATCATATAATAGAGGAAATCTGATTCTATTGGTTCTTACTTTCATTTTGCATATGAATTAGTTCCACTCTGGCTATTTATGGTTTAACCCCCTCAGACAGGAACATGAATTGCATTAGTGCGTTTTTCTCAAGTCTATTTGTGCATTTAAAGATGGAAAAGAAAAGACAGGAGAATAAGATGCGCAGAGATCAGCTGAATGATGAGTACTTGGAGCTGCTGGATAAACAGAGGGTCTACTTTAAAACTGTCAAAGACTTTAAAGAGGTAAATGCTCACACAAGTTCAGTTGAATTCCTTTCCGCCTCCTTTACATAGGGTGTATAGACATTAATCAATTAAGAATTGATATTCTGGATTGATGAAACAAATGCATGTCTTGTCCGTTCCAGGAGTGCCACAAGAATGAGATGCTGTTATCTAAACTGAGGGCAAAGGGAGCGTCGTAACAGCTGGATTTGTACACACACCCCTTAAATACACAACTCCCAAGCAGCACTTCAAAACACACTCGCATTCCCTGATGTTGGCATTTTATTGCATTACAGCCTCGTTCTGAGATCACATCTGCTTTCAGTATGTTTATGTCAGCCTAGATTGTTTTGGGTTCAGACACTGTGTTTAACTAGAAATGTTTTGTGCATTGATGCAGCCTTTTTTTTAAACCCATAATGTATATAACACAAATTCCCTTACTAATCACCTTTGTTTTTATATCATGATGATAAAAATCTTCCGTAAGAACAAAGCACATTAAAGGAGAAATTAACTACCAGCTGATCTGATAGATTTATTTACTATAGTGGTTTCCGACTAGCAAAACGTCACATATAATATACTAATAGAAACAACCTGGCATCTTACTGGATCTTCAGTTCATATATAATAACATTACAACTGAGATGTGCAATTTTGCACATTTTAAAAATGGCAGCCTATGGTTACTAGGACTGGACAATATATAATATTTACAAATTTAACAAAATATTTAATATAAAATGAACCAACTTCATGTTCAGTTCATTGGTTATCAATTGGTCTGTCAATTCCTTTTGCATCACAAAAATATTTGTGTAGCATTTTAAAGGTTTTTAATTGTTTAAGCAAGAAAGTAAGCATTGTTTATTTTTATACTGGTGAATAAAAAACGTATTCAATCTTTTCTTCTTACGTTGGGCCAGTAACAATAGAAATTAAGCATTATATAATGGCTTCTGAAAACAGAATTCTGTACAGGCAAGGAATGCAGACTGATCAGAGATCCTCTCAAAAGACTGAGACCAAGTTAACAAATTGACAGGTGTGTAGTCTGACAGTTACTCAGTATAGATCAAAAGAGGGAAGATTCATCTTATTCTCAGCGTGAGAACTGTCTGCCATCTCCTTTCCTTTTGCTGACATGTTTGAAGATCTTGGCCTTGTGGACATTCTTAGATTTCTGGTAGCCGAAGCCTCCGCCACCACCTCGCTTCTGCATCTTCACTCCTTTACTGCTGTGAACGTCTGAGAGAGTGAACAGTTAAGGAACAAAAAATAAAAATGTTTCTTAGGCACCGAATCAGCACATTTGAATGATTTCTGAAGGATCATGTGACACTGAAGACGATGTTGAAAATTACATTTTAAAACAAAACAGAATTTTCTTTTTTTTTCATTGTTATACTTCATTGCAATATTACTGTGGTTTTGTTTAAATAAATGCAGCCTTGGTAAGCATAAGAGACCATTACGGACTCCAAATGGTAATGTATGTACAACCACAACTCCACGATTTGACACTAAAACAAATGAAAACTATTAAGTAACAAGTTCCACATGCAAGAATATTCACTGTAATACAATGCTGAAATGATACTGAGGTCCACAAAAGGCGGCACTTTAAACCCAAAGGACAGTGCCACTTTCGGGAGGTCGAGCGTCTCTACATTATAGATTTGTTTGAGGGAATGAGAGTTGTAAGCTCTGACGTAGGATTTGTAGGCCTCCTGAGCCAATTTGTGAGGGTAGTAGTTGTTCTCTATCAGCTTCTCCAACTGCAAAAGACCAAAGCATTAATAATAATTGAATGAAATAATAAATTGGGATTTAAAAGGGTTATGTTTGAGATTTAGTTCAGTTTGACTGAATATGAAGTCTCACCTGAGATTGAATATCAGAGATTTTAGCCCAGGAGAACTCAAACTCACTCAGAGGGACCTTTAGAGGAACGCAAGAGAGACAATTCATCTTGACATGTTCAACAGCTTGCCAACATAAAATCATAACTAAAGTGATGTCATACTTTGGCCTGTTTGAGGAATCGTAAAAAGCCGAGCTCCTCTGGTCTTAGGATCAGGACGGCATGTCCTCGACCATTAATACCATGAGCTGTTCGTCCCACACGTTGGATGTACTCCTAAAACATCAACAGAAAAGTCACATATTAAAATCCTTATACACGTGCATGTATCTAGCAGCAAGGCTGAACTATGTGCACAATGGACTTGGGGTGTGACTGCTGTACCTTTGGATCATCGGGTGGGTCGTACTGAACAATCCAGTCCACCTCTGGGATATCGAGACCTCTGGCAGCCACATCCGTACAGAGGAGAATGCCAGAGTCTGCATTACAGAACTGGAAAAACGTTGTAGTTCTCTTCGTCTGTTTCTGCTTCCCCTGAAAGAACGTGAAAAAAAGCATTCATCACACTGCTTAAATGGCACTTCTCATCTCGCTTTGTGTGTGTGACGCTCAGTGACTCACGTGAATGTCCATGACGGGCAGATCGATGTAATTGAGCAGCTCATAGTGGAACTCCACAGACATGCAAGATGAGAAGAACACCATCAGCTTCTTCTTAGGAACGAATACACACACTCAATATGAGGGGAGTCAGATAATGCATGGAAGGAGTTGGTAACATGTTCCTTGAGAGAAATACTAAACACATAAACAACATTAAAACTATGATTTAATTAAACCTATATGTCATATTGCTAGGTTAAATACTACTGACTAAAATATAAGAATAAACTTTGTGGATGCACCAAGAGCAGTGTGATTATCACATGCTGAATCAATTATACACAGGAAAATCACCTCCGCCGTTTTCTTCTTCCTTCTCAGCTCGGAGCAATTTGCGTGGTTTATTTTTATCATTTCTCTTCTGAATTTTCCTGCGGAGAATCTTCATCTGCATGTCCGCCTTGGCTGTCGACAAACACGTGTGCGCCATAAACTTTATAAAAACAGGTGTGCGCGTGCCGCGTGGGGTTCTTCGCTCAGCTGACTGACTCTTACTATGTCTGACTGAAAATATTAAAAACAATACTTGGCATTGTTGGTTTCAGTCGATTTCAACGACACCGCGCATGTTTGATTTCCCTTTTGGAAATAAATATCTACGCACGTGTGGTAGGAAACCTGTCACAGTGTTGCCAACTTAGCAATTTTGTTGCTAGATTTAGCAACTTTTCAGACTACCCTAGCAACTTTTTTTTTCAAAAACCACCTAGCAACATATTTAGCTATTTTAAAAAAGTTTTTGTAAAGTGACTCAAATAATAAAAAAGGCACATATTTTCATCTAAATTACACAAAAAGAGGAAACCACTGAACAGCTAGCCAGCCAAGCAGCACATCAACCTGGAGAGAGCTGGAGAAAGATACCTAACCGTACAAACATCAAATGTGCATTAAGCTGCTAGTTCCAATTGGAAAATTATAAATGCACATTTATGAAACAGCATGTTATTAGCTTGTATATATAATTGTTGTTCAGTTAGGTATGCTGTAAGAACAAAAAAAAATGTGGAAAAACTGAAAAGGTACTAGTCAAGTTATAACCCTGTAACCTTAAAACACTCCACATTGCATTTTATTTAAAACACCTGTGAAAAATAAATATGGATTGTTCCATCATATTAAAAGTGCACTGTGTCCTATTTTTACAGAATTCTGTGTAGCACACTAACTAACTTCCAGTACACTGTTATTAAGAAAATGCATAAAATGTGTAACTGTTCAATACTTGTTTTTGCAAACAAATAACATTAAAAAAGAATTGCTGAGATTTGAGTAATCTAGTTTGTGTATTTTATGTAAAAACACTGTTTTGTGTCATTGTTATGCAATGACGTCATCACACAATGATGGTACAACGTCATTTAGCAACTTTTAGCAACAAATCAATCTGCCTTTAGCAACTTCCCCCAGAAATTAGTTGGCAACACTGCGCCTGAATGGTCATACCGCCCTGTCTTCTGTACAAAAATATTAAAACAAGATGCAAAGTAATGACTAAAAATAAGTTAATGTATATAAGACCCAAGTAAAAAAACTGAAGTTTACTTAGGCTACTAAAAATCCTCATCACTCACATTAAACACACTGAAAACTATTAGACCGAAAAATTATTCAAATAACTCAATTTTATGGTCTGCATGTGTTGCTAAGCACATTTGTCTTTTGTCTGTGCCGCTTCAGGGTTTGGGAAATCACACACAATGAACTGGCGAGGAACACAGAGGATTCAGAGCTGCTCACTGAAGTGTGCCGCTTTCCACTTCACGGAGTAACACACAAAATCAGCTCTACGAGTTTACTCGACTACACTAACCTCATGACTACAGAGGAATTGAAGGAGAATCTGGGTAGAAACCAATGGCTTTTGTCAATAAACTCTCTGTTTCATAACCAGCACATTTCACAAGCTGAACCTAGACAACCTACTGAAAAACATTACATCCAAGAGAAAAGATTTGTACAGTCAATCAAGCAAAAAAGAACAGCTGATTCATAAAAATGTTGTAGGCTACGCACATATTATAAAACTTTCTTTTTGTACTTGATGTGACGGGCGTAACTCATCACATCTGTTAGTGGGGTGATAGAAAACAGTACAAATAAATCAAGTTTCTTGTAACACACTCGAACATAAACATTACATTTATGACGAGAACGTTTACTATTCAAATTTATATAACACTTATGGCATTTTTCCTGCAAAATGAGTTTTTAAAGCTTATCTAACAGCAAGGTTCATCACAATAAGGTCACCTAACAAACAGGTGTTACTGTACAGTTCAAAAAGCTTTGTGAAAAATACATTATCATTGATCGGTTACAAAAATAGAAATCTCAAAAGCGCTGTGTGAGAAAAAGCAAAAAAACATCCTGAGCAATAACTTTATTTAGATGTCTTCAGTCTGTGAGGAACAAGAATCAAATCACACCAGCATTACTGAGAGATTATCTTCTGCAAGCAAAAATCCTTGTTTGTGCACAATAGTGGCATTAATATTAACACCAATATCTATTTAATAAATGGCCAAGTTTTGAATTAGTATTTTTTTTTTTTAGAAACGTATCACATAAAACTTAAATAGAAACATAAATATATGAACTTTTGTGTTTTTTTGTGTTTTTTTTGTTGTTGTTGCAAAGGTCATCTGCAAAGTAAATCATGTATTTGCTATTTCGTATCTAATGATAAAACAAAAGAAAAAAAAAGGTTTGAAAAAAAGAATGCTACAATACCACTGTAATATGATAAAATAGAAAATTTCCATTAGTTTTCAGATAACCTTTCACAACATTCTCTTTTTAAAATACATAAGTCATCTACATCATACAAAAATGATCCACGTTCATTCAGCTCACATTCCAGCAGGTCTATATTTAACTTCGAAACAGTCCAGTATTGTGAACATCAGCCAAAGGCACCTGCAATGCTCCAGTAGTCTCAGGTCACTTCAGTACAACATGGTAGCCATCATTACATTCATCTGCCATCACATAAGAAAAAACATAGGCAATATTAAATGCAGTGTACATGTAATGGAGATTCAGACATAGGCTACTGCAAATATTTCATTGGTGTTGTTTTTTTTTTTGCTTTATGTTTTAAATAGTAACTTGTTTTTCACAAAGACATTCCATTCTGAGGACTTTTTAACAGTTGCCTGCTCAGTGAGCCATGAAGGTCAGAAGTGTGGCACAACCAGATGCTACTGTACCTGTGATTTGTATGCATTATATAGAACTTAATGTAAAGTCAGCAAATAGTTAGCCCTCTGAACACTGTTCTTTTGTGCATGTGCAATGGCAATTTTCACCACATAACTCCTGCTTGATAAACATGAGGCCCAATCAGTGTAGTTCAGATAAAAATAGCATGTCCATAAAGTTACCTTTCATTGTGCTGATAATGAAGCTTGACTCCTCTGTAAAGTTCTGCACCATCTGAAAAAAAAAACAAATATGTAGATTATGTAGAGTGACCTAAATGCATTGTAACACACTTTACTGATTGTTTTAACAGTGTATGCTTGGGTTACTGTATTTCCTGGCATTCTAATCCATTTTAACAATCAGTAACTGATTTCAGTTATGAATTTAAAGGAAAGACTGTTGCTAAAGACCAAGCCTATCATGCTTTTTGTCTATTTTTAGAGTTGATGTCATGATTCACTTTACTATATGGAAGAGAGCAGTGCCAGCATTATACTAAACACCTTTTGTGTTTTGCAAAAAAAAAAATATATATATATTTTTGGGTAAACTAATATGGAGCGCCGCACCTGACGTGGGAAAAAATATATATCATGGCCACAAACTAAGAATTAGTTCCCACAACATATTAATTTGTTCCCTCATTTTAATTAAATGGTGGCAGTGTTGTACAAATATGTTTCCTTGTTTGAATTAAATCAAACCAAGGTAACAAACTACTGGCCACAATTAAATAAAATGAGGGAATGTATTAATAAGTCATTGAAACAAATCCTTAATTTGTGACCTAAAATGATGGAAACAAATTAAAAAAATAAGGGAATGAGTTTTTAATTTGTGGCCACAATAAATATATTTTTGTCCACATGTCATTTGTGGAGCTCCGTAAACTAATCATAAAAATAAATGTAAAACTATACATACAAAATATACTGCTGATATAGAAATGTACACTACCCTTGGGGTCAATAAAATGTATTTTCCTCTTTTTTTTTTTGTAAGAAATTAATACTTTTATTCGGCAATCAAGCACTGAATTGGTCAAAAGTGACAGTAAAGACATTTCTATTCATCAAAGAATCCCCAAAAAACTATCACAGTTTCCACAAAAAATATTAAGCAGCTCAACTTTTTCAGTGTTGATAATAATAAAATGCAACCTTTTGGATGAACTGCTCCTTGGACAAGTTACATAACCATCATTTCCCAAATGATCTGTGATCTCGGGAATGTTGTGACTCAATTTTAACACTCTCTGCCCTCTTACCTCATCTGAAACCAAGACGTGGATCCCTGTCGGCCCCTGTCTGTATACGCGAAGTATTTGCTGTGAGGGAACGTTATATAGATTGGCTATCTTCTCAGTGAGCTCAAGGACAGTTAGGTCCTCTAGGTAGAGAGCATGGTACACTACAGACAAAAACAATTAGAGAATTAAGAATAAAAGTAACATTTGTTTTGCATGTCAGAACTATCATAAAGGGTGCTGTGATGTCTCCTACCATCCTCACCCGCTGCTTTGGTGTGCAGTTGGTTCCTGTTCTGTAGCTGGGATACATAGACCGTGAGACGAGGTTGTATACACCTGGGTAACATTGACACAGACATGTTGGGTACATGTTTGGACACATGTTAGGATGAATAGCAAGTGTTTGAACACATATACAGCTCACCTTCCTTTGATTGCATTGAAAAGACGGATGCCGTCAGCAGGACCACAGATCTGAATCAAATCTTCTCTACTCATTTTTAGCAGATCAGAACCTAAAACATTAACAGAGCAGCTCAAATAAGTAGTATAATATTTAAAATGGTGAAATTTCTAGTCGAACACAATGGCTATGTTTCAACATGTAGTATGTTATTACTGTGGGTGAAGTGAGAGAAATATTGATTATTATAAAGCAACTATTCAAAAGTTTTGGGTTGGGAACATTCTTGAATAAAGTCTCTAATGCTCACCAAGGCTGCATTTATTACATCAAAATACAGTAAAAACAGTAATATTATGAAATATTTAAAGTAAACAATTACATTTTAAAATGTAATTTAATGATGAATTATAAGTAGCCATTACTCCAGTCTTTAGTGTCACATGACCCAGTGCCACATGATTTGGTGCTCAAGAATCATTTCTTATTATTATTAATGTTGAAAATGGTTGTACTGCTTAATATTTTTGTTGAAACTTGTGATATTTTTCTGATATCTGTGATATCGTTTTTTTTGGTAGTGAATAATTTTTATCTTTTAGATACTTTAAAAAATAAACAAAATAATTAAGTGCATTTTATGCTTATCTGAGCATCAAGTTCTTAATTTAGCAACATGTTAACTCTAAACTACTAAAAAAAAAAAAAAAAAAATAGCTGTAAATAGCTGTAATTCTCACTGAATATTTCAGCCCACCTGAGAAGCCAGAGAAGAGCCTGGAGAAAGAGGAGAACCTATTACGATGGAGCCACTGCTGCGTGTCCTGCATGGAGGACGATGGCAACAGGTGCTACATGGCAAAAAGAAGAAGAATAGCATCACCATGTCCTCAAATACAAACCTATAAAGATAAGAGAGCATGACATTAATGTTTTTAACCTGCCCGCTATACTTACATCAGAACAGCTTGGCAAATGTAGCTCCTCCTGCTGGTCTGGAGAGCAGTTTCTATAAACGCAATAAGACAGTGAAAAAAAAAAAAGTGCTGTGAAATGCAGCCAAGTATGGTGACCCATACTCAGAAATCGTGCTTTGCATTTAACCCATCCAAAGTGCACACACACAGCAGTGAACACACACACACCGTGAACACACACCCAGAGCAGTGGGCAGCCGTTTATGCTGCAGCGCCCGGGGGGGAGAGCTGGGGGTTCAGTGCCTTGCTCAAGGGCACCTCAGTTGTGGTATTGACAGCCCGAGACTCTAACCCACAACCTTAGGGTTAGGAGTCAAACTCTCTAACCACTAGGCCACGACTTCCCCACAAAGAGCAGGAGAGCAGTTGCTAGTTATGTTTATGCATTCATGGTGTGATTTCCTACTGAATGAAGACTCACTCCTCTGGGAAGCTGTAAGAAGTGTGAGCGCTGTGATAACCAGGAGATGGAGTGTTGCTTGTTCTGCTGACTGATGGGGCTTCAGGCCAAGGGGAGCACTGAAAGAAAAAGAAATCGTTTACTTATGTTAGGTGGCAGTTTCGGCCCCACCTCATGACCTTATTCTCAATATGGGCTTCTTTGGTCCAACAAGCAATCATGTGAATTCTATTCATATCTTACTTGTGTGAGAGAGCTTAATATTTCACTATAGGCCAGTCAAAGTAAAGAGGCACTCACAGGAGACATGGAAAATTCAGTGGTTATAGATGTTTGATGTAGACCGCTAGCTTCAAAGATCGCAATCATTAACAAATGGACAGATACTTCAACTAAAAGTGAAAATTGCCATCATTAACTTACTGTCCGGACACTGGATTGTTTTCTGTCTTACTTAAAATACAAAATTACATATTATGCCACCAAGGCAGATGTCTCACCTCAGTCAGCACTGTGGTTTTATAGGATGGTTGATATTTTTCTCTATCCTGAGGACTCTTTTTCTCAATCTTCTCTCTGTCAGTCTTGAGTTTGCGATCTGCACCTTTTGGCTAAAGGAGAGAAGAAAAAAAATCATTAAAGTGATAGGTCGCCCAAAAATGACAATTCTGTAATCATTTACTCATCCTCATTTTGTTACAACATTGTATGATCTTATTTTTTTTCTGTGGAACATAAAAGAAGGTATTTTGAGAAATGTTTTTTTGTTGTTCATGAAAATGAAAGTCAATGGGGCCAGTATTTTATTAAACCAAAAACTAAACAAAAAACAGAGAAGAAAAAATGCATGCAGGCCATGACGTGAGGGTGAGTAAAGTAACATCGAAATAAATAAATAAATCTTTTAAGAGTCTACAAGATGCTCTACCTTGAAGACTTTGACCTGGCAGCTTGCAGAGAGCATGTGTTCAGTGTATTCTCCGTGCTCGCCGGCTGCGAAGGTGTCTATCTGAATGCGGAAGGGGACACCCTTCTCTCCGCCGTGTTTTCTAGGAGTGAACTCAGTGCTAATGCAGTTTACCTGGATATAAAGAATCAATTTAAAGTTAACCGGTAACCACCAGTTTAGAAAACTAGTAGGGAGGTCAGGAAAACATGCACCTGAATGAACACGGAGGCATTTTTGTCAGGATCCCAGAGAAACTCTATGGTGTTGAGCTGCAGTGGGTGGGCTCGAGGCTCCATTATGCCCACTGACAACGGGATATCTGAACATACCAATTTGGACATTGTAAATCATATGACATATGTCTGCCACAATGTGATTTGAAAACAAATTTTGGCAAGATAGTCCTTTAGAAACGTGCTTTATTAGGAAAGCAGGTCGCACCTATATCCAAGATTCTGTCTCCCGGACGGTTCCACCTCCATCCCTCCAGCTGCTGATGCTCTGTGTACTGCAGCCGCCGGTCATGGAAAACTACACGCACAATACTCTTAAAACAGCACAGGACAGTCTGATGTCAAGAGAGCATCACACATAGCACCATGACTAAAACCAAGTAGTATTTTCTTGCATTCTCTTCAGTATTTCTCACATTTAAGACTTCAGTGTTTACTTTAACGATGCCACAAATGTTTACAATTATGTTACCACAAACTTTCACATACAAGTGTATTGACTGCATTAAATTTTTAATTTGGTATGTTGCACTTTTTTTTTTGTCCCATTGACTATGGTGTATTTGTAACTGTACATTGTCATTTATAATATCTTTTTTAATTTGTATATTAACAATATTGCTATAATCCAGAATATTTAATTTTTTTTTTTTTTTTTACTGATGCTCACTAACAAACAAACCTTGAATAGGCCTCTTGTTGGATAACAACCTAATTTACCACCAGTTTTGAAAATTTTGAAAATGATGGGAGAATATTTCAAAGATCATCTTATACTTCAGTATAAGAACATTTGGCCATCTGTACAAAACTTCACCAATTCCATAAATACTGTACCACAATGTTTTACATTTTTGGGGGTTTAAACAGAAAAAAAACCCATGTCTACCAGTTTGGAGGGGAAGATTTAGCAGTATTTCTATTGTAAAGAAAGGTTACATAGTGGAAAAACAATCATTTGCTTAACCTACCTTTATATGTTTACTGCTTATATTTGTAAACTCCACTAGTTTCCTGTTAAGCATACGGATTTCATAGGACTGACCTATAGTGCATTAAAACAAGACAGATTAAAATGAAAAGGCAACTAATCAGATAAAATGCCAGTGAGAAACATATGCTTCCAGTCTCACCTTGTATGATTCTTAAAACACATTGACAGTAAATTCTGTAATGTTGGTTTTACTGCCAATGCCAATGCACAGATTATTTAAATTATTATAATGTAAACAAGAAACAAACACAGAACTGAATTAATGTATAGGAACAAAATGATTTAAAAAGCACATTTACAGCAAACATTGTGATTTTCTTGAAAGTTTTCTCAGGTTCACTCCACACTTAATGTATTTTATTTTTTTTAATATAATACATTCACTTAATACAGAATACAGAAGTACAGACTGATATGTACTAGAAAAAAAGTTCTTTTCATAAATCTTAGTGCTTTGAATGCAACATTAAATGCTGACTCAAGTTAAACAAGCACAGTAGTAATTTAACATTACCTTGATTTAGATATGTGAGGGTTTCGTCCTGGAGTTTCACAGCTGGAGATGTGGCTGCACAAAGCACATAATGAAAAGGAGACACTCCGATCTCAGTGGACTGCTGCTCCTCTTCATGCTTGAGAAACGGAGTAAGAGCATCTCTGAGAGAAAATAAGAGAAGCAGAAAACCTCATGCCAAGTGACAAAGGCACACTTTACGCACAATATGATACCATTTCAGAATTTGCTTTGGTATATCGAAGTGTCTCAATACATGCACAAAAAGCAGAAAAAGATGAATTCAGAATGAAACGTAAATGTCTATTTTGCACTCAAGAATCATTGCAGGTGAGTGGTAAGATTTACCTTGAAGGGGCATTTCAGGAAACAAAAATTCTACTGGCTGATTATTGACTTGCTTCTTACTTAATAAATTAGTTACCCAAGGTATCATACCTTTCCTTCATCTGTATACAGAATGTATTTTACTTTTCTTATATATATAAATAAATATATATATATATTATATGTAATGTTAGAAAATTATATAACCATTAATTTTTAAAAAACGGTTATTTGTTAGAAATTATGTAATGTTAGATAATTATTTCACCATTAAGAAAACGACTGTGTAAAAAGCTCAGTCTATTTGACTCGCGTGACTGAACTTACCTTATATAATTATTTTGCGCGTGCTGTTGGTAGGTTTCAGGATGGCTGTGCCAAAACAGCATACTCTCCAGTTCGATGACGGTCTTGTCCAAAAAAAAAAAAAAAAAAAAAAAAAAAAAAAAAAATATATGAGTAGCCAAGCACGTGGTCGCCAGTGAGGGAACCGTAAAGGCTTTTCTGAGCCCAACGTGTCCGCAGTCTTTTATGCCCGCGTGACGGCCGTCAGGTGAGCTGTGAGTGTCCCTCACTCTGCCTTCATCCTCCGTCACCTGCACCGACGCTCTGACGGACTCTCTCTGCTGGACCGCTCGTTTAATAACAGACGCAGACACTGTGTTGTTTTGGCACAGGCTGACTCTGACATCAAAGGTCAGTAAGGAGTTTCTGATAAATCGCAATTTCCGTGCAGAATTGTGCGTGTGCGCGCCTTTTAATTTTTTACACCTGTATTGCTGGGAAGCCTTGACATCATTGACAATGACAGGGATACTAAAAACATACTTTAATATTTGGGTGAATCTCACAAAAACGGTCAAGAATGTTCAGATTATATTTCACCCAAAAATAAAGTAAAACAAAAAGTTATTTGCATAAATAATAATAACAAATATTTAATTATTTTTTTGTTAACAATTGTACTCGCCATTTTTGTGTAGTATTTGATTATGATGATTTTGATTAAATACATTTTGGGGCTGTATAATGGATGACTCATTACTGTTTTACATAGAATTCTATTTTCATAACACATCAAAATAAAAAATAAAATCAAAATTAAAAAAAAATGAAAACAAAAAAAAAAAAAAACAATTAAAAATAAATGAAAAATGAAAAAATATAAAAAAAAATTAATTATAAGGTGATGTATGTGTGTGTATATATATATATAATATATAAATTATACACACACACACACACACACCACACACACACACACACACACACACACACATTATATGATATTATAGGTCAACACTGAACTATATATATAACAATCTTTTGATTTTGAGGTGATGTATAACCTGGTCATTTCTTCAGCACTGGACATTTGTGGCACTGGACTAACTAGGACCGAGTACACGTCATCATACATGACTTAGTTTATAATGTACTGGTGCATGAATTGGGATAGACACCAGAGTTGCTGATAGCAGATTCAACAGCCCCACAACCCAAAAATCTGAAATAATCAACACAATAAATTCATGTTTCTGGTAGTTTTAATTCTAGGCCAGACTTAGGTTGGTGTAAATCTATCACAAGCCTTTAAGAAGAAAAGAAAAAAAAAAAAAAACTGTACATTGGGACAGGAAATAAAATAAATGTATAAATACAAGAGTGTATCTGTGTCCAATAACAAAAAGTCTAATATGTGTAGTGAACAATTTGATGGAATATCTTTAGAGGTCAACATTTGAGGAAAACCAAGGGGACATGTTTAACTTAATACTTGCATTGTTGATCCGCACAGCTGAATTTGTTCTTTCAGGAACAGGTTATTTTTATGAATAGCCCCAGTCTAAACCAAAATGATGGTCCATGATCTGAATCAGTTAAAATCCATTAGAAAGAAACGCTGCATCATACAAGGGTACGCACACTTAGCATACCAATAAAAGCCACATGCCCCAGTATATAATACTTAAGGAAAGTAGGGTGCTTTCAAATGTCTGTCCTTATTTTCTAATATGGTCTGGTTCACAGCCTGAGGACAGATAGACATTTTGATCAACTCTGTGAGACCCATTTGAGTTTACACTTGTCTACTTCCCCACCTGGGCAACATATTAATAATAACAATAATAATACTGTATTTACAGACTGACATGTGGCACAGACAGCCAAACCTAGGTCAGTCACGGCAGCACAGGATGGTTACGTCATCAAAACATGCAGGCTATTTGTTAACGTGCAAAAAAGTGCAACACCATTTTTACCTTAATTTTGTGGGAGGGAAGAAGCAATGATTTAAAGGTATGTACAAAACACTAAACGCCCAGCACAACATCAGATGGAAAAAATCTCCAGATGAACAAGGAAAAAGAAAGAGTTCAGACCTTTCGGAGAACATAACATCACCTCTAGTTCTTGAGCCAGATTAGAGGGTTTTCATTATTAGCGTCATAGACATGTGCTGCGCAAACTTGCAGCGCCGTGCTTTAGCAGTGTAATACGAATGCCTGTGGACATGTATATAACAGTCTGAGTTTTGAAAGCAGAAAAAGGAACGTAAGGCATAGTAGTTTTGAAATTTCCATCACAATCCTCTTGCCACAAGAACAAAGTGTAAATCGGTTTGATTTCATTCATTGTTTCTTGTCTGAAGACGCTCCTGGTCATGTTTCCAACTCCACTGAGTGTGAACTTTTAAATGTCCAAGTTGTTGTGGCTTGTATGTTTACCCACAAAACCCTCGCTTTTTTCCCCAAAGATGAAAGGAAAAGCTCTACATTCAGAAGTTTGTCCTTGTGTTCTGTAGTGAGGCCCACATTTTTAACACATAATCCATCCGATAATAAAATCAACACAATTGCTTTACATTAGCCTTCTTAAAGACTTGGAAACAATTTCCTATACTTTCAACATTATGGGATGTGGTATTGCGGTCCCATTAAATAAAAATGAATATAAGAATGTTTTAATCCTACGTTTTTTGTTTGTTTGTTTTTTTGGTTGTCATTGTAGCCAAACCTACAAATTACTTACATTTTTCTCTTTTCTTTACATTTATCACTCGGCCAGCCAAATGATCCACTAGCATTGATTTAAATTCAAGTGATGTATTAGTTAAGCCAATTGTGTCCATTTAAAATATATAGATAACTCAATTAAACCTTTAACACCACTTGCAAACATGAATAAGTTATTACTAATAAATGTAGTTAACGAATCACCTCTTCAGAAGCTGAAGATAGCTTGGTTGCTCCAATTATATAAGCAGTGCCAATCATGGAAGATCTGTTCCCTATCAAAAAGCCGGCATGCATTTTTCTTTACATTCAATGTTTCACAGATGGAAAGATGCATGAGACACTAAGAGGTTTCCAGGAGCTGGATGAAAAAAAAAAAAAAGTCTGATTTGCAGTGAGCAACATATCTCTCTGGGAAAATCCAGCAAGACTGTGATGAAGCAATACAAAAAAAAAAAAAGATTCTGGAGGAGGCACAACTATGTTCCCAAATGCACGTGTAGGGCACTGATTAGAGTACATCCGGCTAGCTGTAAGACGACATGTCTGAAGAACTGCTGCTGTTGCTGGTGGTGGTCTGGGCCCTCTTAATATACAGATTTAGCAACTTCATCTGTGGAAATAAAAGCCAGAGGGTGAATTTCAATACAGCATTATTAGATGCTAATACTCATACAGTCCTCTGACTTGTTTTGCAGATAAGAGCATGTATCTGCACTTTCTAGTTATGTTATCTTAGAAGGTCAGGGTTAATGTTTACTTCTGCATTGTGTCTAAAAATGTGAATGTTTTCTCTTAAGGTCAATGTAGGTAATTTCACAAAATATGATGCAACAAATTGACCATTTCACAGAAAAAATACTCTGTACTACACTGTATCAATATCAGTATTTTAAGTAAAATGTCAGTAGTATACACTATGTAATTTAAGGAAATTGAGCACAAATATTATGTAAAACAAAAACACAAAAAGCTGAATTTTCAGTAAAAAAAAAAAAAAAATTGTTTATGTTTATTTAAAAAATAAAAAAAACACTATTACAGCTATGAGAAAGGTAGAATTTGTGCTTAATTATCTTGGCAAATATATTACAATGCAATAAATCATAATGGTCTGATTATTTTTATTTTTTAGAGAAATTTAATTTTGGGGTGAAATATGACCTGAAAGAGTTCTAATGAAATTCAACCCTTTAGTTTTTTGGTAACACTTTACAAGGTCTCAATTGTCATCATTAGTTGATGCATTAGCTAACATGAACTAAGAACTAACACTATAATTGTACAGCATTTATTATCCTTTATGCTAGTTACTAAAAATGTTCATGTGCCTGTTAGTTCACACAGTGCAGTAACTAATGCTAACAGATACAACTTTTTATCTTAATAATGTATTAGTAAATGCTGAACTTAACATTAACTACGATTAACAGATGCTGTATAAGTATTGTACATGTTGACTAATGTAATTAACTAATGTTAATAAATGAAACCTTACTGTACCAGTTTTTTTTTTTTTTATGGACAGTGCTATGAAAGCCAAGTGCAATGAAAGTAGACCAAATATAAAAAACATGAATCAGCTAAAAGCAGAGGAGGGCATAAATAAATAGAGGACTGAGTGATAAGCAGGCTGAACAGGGTGAACCATTTGGTGGACTTTGAGTTGGCATGCACGTGAACATACCTTGCTACCCGTGAGCTGGGCCAAATGTGGCTTCAGCTCCTCACCAATCACAGAATAGATGGACACCAAACAGAACACGCTGGCCTTGCGAACACTACTCTCTGTGTTATCATAGCCCTGCAGACAGAAAGATGGTTTTAGCATTAACATTTTCACACACACACACGATAATCAAAAAAATTACAAAAGTACGAAGAAGGTATGTTGACTATGCTTCCAATCTTCCCAGTGCAGAATTTGCTAATACACTTAAACCTGACCCAATTTCTTCCACTGGGGTGAACAAAAGTCAAATTAACAAATGGACTACAAAACACAGTCACTGAAGAGCTTTCTCTATCTCAATTCTCATACTTCATTCTGGTACATTAAGCCTCTGGAGTCTAAGGGTATTTTTGGGGCCTGGAGAAGTTTTGTCATGCCCTGACATTTGTGCTTTTTTCAGTTTCTTATCAAAATTAAATCTAAATGGCTAAAGTCAATCTCACTGTAATCAGCACAAACTAGGCTATAATATATGTGAGCAGCATGTATGTACATGATTGTGTTTTTGAAAAAAAAATGTTATGCGTGGTTAGTGAAAAACTAAAAATGTTAAATCACTTGAAAAAGGCAATAAAACACATACAGAAAATGGGTCCCAGGAATTTTGAGAACTGGAGCTTGTAGCCTAGAATTTTTTTTTTTCTAAATTATGTGAAAACCATCTTGTTTACTCACTTACAGAAAACAATATATTGATTTAAATTTTCTA
Source organism: Cyprinus carpio (assembly GCF_018340385.1). Taxonomy (NCBI): domain Eukaryota; kingdom Metazoa; phylum Chordata; class Actinopteri; order Cypriniformes; family Cyprinidae; genus Cyprinus; species Cyprinus carpio. The sequence continues at coordinate 21,544,075 of NC_056580.1, read as the reverse complement.
AGACACTTTTTGTTTGTAAAAAGTCATATGCGAGTAGGCGTCAACTATCATGAATTCACACCTGAGAAGACAAAGGCCTGCATAATGAGCTGCATAATGAGCCATTCAGTCAGCTGGGTCACTGTCACTGAGAGGGATGAGTTACAAGAAAGAATGTGAGGACAAAATAAATGTATATAATTTTATGTTTGCAGTTTATTTAGAATATATTTAATTATCCCACAACATAATTTATAATTTCACTTGTGAGTGCAAGTTAAACAGTTTATTAGGAAAATCAAAGCTGACTTGCAAACTCAATTTTTTGCATCATTACCCCAGTCACACAATCCTTCAGAAATCCTTTTAACAATCTTATTTTCTACAAAAAAAAACATTTATTGTTATTATTATCATCATCATTATTATTATATGTTGAATTATTATTATGTGAAAAGAGCTGAGAATATTTTTTTTAGGTTTTTTAGGGGGGATAAATTGAAAGAACAGCAATGATTGTTACATTTGTTACAGTTACATTTATTGTTACATTTATATTATTTTACATCAAGCTTGTGAATGGTATAGTAGTGTATATTGTTATTGAAACTTCATAATATTTCACTTGATTATACATAATAGTCAGGAATTATAGTTTGGAAAAAGTCTTTGGAAAAAGTCTAAACTAGTAAAATGTTTACACGTTATGTGAAAACTAGTACAAGTATATAAATAAATAAAAAGAGACTTACTCATGTTTATGAACTCTGCTGAATAAAGTGATTCATTCTTTTTTCTGCGGAAATCCAAATCTCAAATCCTCAACCACATCACATCTTTTTGGGGTGAATTATGTCTTATTCCTCTCATCGCGAAGCAAACAGTAAAATAATAAAACTTGAAGAACAGTCTCGCTGCGTTGTCTTCTGTTGTGTGGGCGTATTCAAAAGCCGCGCGCTTCAGTGAAACATTTGAATCTCAAAAGCGCGCTCTGCGTTCGCACGTGGTACATTAGAAGATAATGAAGGGAGACGTGCAAAACGACATCGCGTTGATGCATATGGATTACTGGGTCACAGAATGGTTTTCAGCCACTTGTTTAGTTTAGGCAGCATCTTCTAGCTCTCTCATGCCCGTAGTACCACCTGCACAATGACGCATTTGTATCTGGAGATCAAGACAAAGGCTGCAGACAGCACTCCTGAGTGAAAAGTTTTGTGTTAAGTTGTATACAAAAAAAAAGTAGACCCTTTACAGATTCGATGATGTATTGCTAACATCAAAACTGAAAGTGTTTTAAGTTCTTTTCGGGGTTTATCAGGAAAAATACCCCAAAACGCGTGCGTTAATCGACTCCAGAGGGTTAAGTTTGGGTAGGTATGCAATGTTGTAACTTTGCCCAGACATTCATTTATTCATTTAGTTCCAGGATGAACTTTTTAACCATAAAAATGCTGTTGACTTGGGTCATCTGATTTTGAGAGCGACTCCCTGTAACCACTTTAGTCTGCATTTAATAGCAGCCAGGTGTGGGATAGTCTGCGGTCTGTACGATGGGACACAGGATGCATGCTTGGGTGAATGGAAGCCAATGTGAGATCTAACATAAAAATATAACATAAAAAAATTTTCAAAAAAAACAGTTTAACAGCTTGAGATCTAACATAAAACTAGTTGGGAAAAAATTGGTCACAGGCCACAGGCCAGTACTTCATTCATTTATTCATTTAGGTGTTGGATTTGTTGACTTGGGTCATCTCATTTTAGATGTAACCAAGGTGTTCAGTGTCCAGAGGCACAGGTGTTGGATTTAAAAAGGGATTAAAGAGACCAATCAGCTTGTTTTACTCTCAATGGGACCGTTAAAAAGAAAAATCACCTGGCCAGCTTGATTTCTCAGAAACAGTGTGGTCACATGTGAGAGGTATTATGGTGACAATAAAGTTAGGTTTAAAATAATATATTTCCACACTAGAATAAATTCATGTAACATAAAACTAGGTTTAATCTAATTGCATTACTACAATATTATCACAGATTGCCATTCAAAAGTACAAGAAATTAAAAGATTAAAATGATCAAAAGTGACAGTAAATGCATTTATCACGCTATTATAATAAATTTATATTTCAAATAAATGCTGTTCAGGAATAAATTAAATTTTATAATACATTAAAATAGAAAGTGTTATTTTAAATTTTTAAAACATTTCACAATATTACTTTTATTACTGTATTTTTTATAAAAAATATTTTTTTACATAAAAAGTTAAAATATATTATTATTATTATTATTATTAAAATTCTAGTTTTTTATATAATACAAATATTTGTGAAAACTGCTAAGAATTTAAATTACAGAATACCCAAAACACTTCGCCCCTGCTATGAGGAACAACCAACCCAAAGCAGCAATGTAATACTTTATTCACAACTTTTTGCAGTATGATTTTGGTGTATAATCATCACAATATTGTACTGCTTAAATATCATCTGGAGGTTAAAACAGATATTATTTGTGAATATTTTAAGGCGGCGGATTCTAACCTCTTTATGAGAGTCCTTATGGGCTTCTAGTGTTTTCATGATTGTGAGTTCAGCATAGTTCTTGAAGCGTGCTGGCTGGTTCCTCAGAATCTCCTTCAGAACCCGTAACGCCAGCGCTCGGATAGTGTGCTGAATAATCAGACAGAATGCATACTATCATTACTACAGATACACACATACACAAAATTCAAATTGACATATGAAAGGCTTTAGGATTATATAGAACGTGTCAATTGAGGATGCACGTTATATGACGCTTCAACTCACATCCTTGTCCCCGAGTGTCTCCAATAGAAGCAATAGGATTGTTTTAAAGTGTTCGTCCCACACAGCCAGGCTGTCCTCACGAGCAATCTTCAACAGCTCGATCAAAGCCCCCTTCCTCTCCTCCACTCGTTCATTGTGATTAGACAACTCCTTCAGTAAGTCTGCCACCAGATCTGTATGATTCAAAATGATTCAAGTCAGAGCTGAAGACAAGCTGCATAAACACACTGTTGTTCTTCTGCTTTAACTGTAATGAAGCACTTCGGCTTTTGTTTTTTGGCTTATCTGTTTTGAATATATGATATTCTATATTATTGAATCTTATGAAAACTGTCAAGAACATGCCTAGGTCATATTTCACCTCAAAAACTGAAAAAATAAAAATTATTAAAAACTATAATTTTTTTAAATATATTAAATATGACTAATAAAATATAAATCTAATATACTAAATGTATTAAATATAAATAATAAAATAACTTTAAACTATTAATTTGTTATGAATCAATTAAATGAAATAATATAATGGAAACTACAAAAAAAAGACAACTTGGTTCTAACATTTTTTTTGTAAGATTCAACATTCTATATCATTATTAGCCAGCAACGAGCAAAGTGTTTAGACATTAGTTTTTGTTAGTAGTAAGAAAGGTTTTAGCGTTCACTAAGGTTAATCACACAGGTTAGTCATATTTGCTTCCAAGTTATAATGAGCTACTACAATGCGTTTGCAAACAGTGAAGCTGTTAGTTGTAAACCAAATGAAGAAAAAAGTATAACTGCATACTCACTTTAGTACTGTTTATTTATTACCAACGTTTCGGCCAAACAAGAAGCCTTTGTCAAGGTTTTTCTTCATTTAGTCTGTTCATTTAACTTCCACCTCAAAAAGGTGTGCGTTTGTTTTAATACTTTATTAGTTGTTAACCAAAACACATGTGAATCAACACTATCGTCCCATATAATTAGAACATATAGTCACCTACATGAATAACCCTATTGCCTTATATTATTGAAGGTGGCCTTTAGCAGTTATCACATGACCCTGTTAGTAAAGCAATAGTGTCATTTAAGAAAGACTGACACATCGCATCATATTGAGAAACTGAGATGGATGACACTGAAAGACAGGAGGTGGAAGGGTGGAAGTAAATGAAGAAGAGTGCAACAGTCTTGTTTAAGAGTGCAGGTCTTTACCAGAAGTAAAGCCCTTGGGCAGCACCATCTTGTTCTCACCACTGTCTTGTCGACGGCCTGTAGAAGGGGAGGGGCAGGAGGGGTTGGGGAACAGCAGGGGAAATGATGACACACATACTCCACTATCCTATGTGCTATACCTGCATCTCTGACATTTACACTTATAGGGGGTTAATCACTTATTTATTCTCACTTATTTTGTTATGGTCTCTGGTAATCATGTCGCTCACTGTCGAATAGCTTTAGAGTTATAAGGTGTAATTTCCGCAGCAACAGTGTCTGCCCACTTTTTCAGCAATCTTTGTTAAAAAATTCTTTATAAAATATTATAAACTGTTTCTATAGAATTTTTCATTAAGATATTTATTTACTGTTTCTCCTTGAAAATATAAGTTGAGAGTGTAGGGATGATGAAAGAAAGGTCTAATGTGCCTAAAATCTGTTTTGAGTATCATGAGATCCAGTGCTCTGGATCTGTTGCCTAGTCGTCTAATTTTTACTATTTATACTTAGATTATTAAGATTAAGAATTTCTTGCTATTCTTGTTTTTCCTTGTTGCACAGTCACAGTCAATGGGAGCATTATGGAGCACAGATGACGTGGAAGTGAAGGTATGAGCTTAGAGCGGTGTATTGACTCACAGTCTCGGAACTGCTCCACGTCGTCATCAAAAACGGCCTCCTTCAGGGCGCTTTTGTCATAGGCTGTGATCGTGTCTCCATAGCCATAGGGTGCGAACTCTCTTGACCGCGGCACAGCGAAAGACCGCGGGGACGGTGTGTTAAGCAAAGATGTCTTGTTATCCAAAGCGGTTCGACCCCCTTCCATTACATCTAATCCCAGTCTTGCATCAGATCCCGGAGATGCCCCTTCCTTCCCAGCCTAAGACAGGAAGAGAGAAAGATTGTTAAATATGTGCCAAACAGGGCTGCATAAAAAATAAATAAAATAAAAATAATCAATGTCAGCAAATCAGCAAAAACAAGTGAAAAAGAATTTAAATTACATGTGGCTCTCACCATACTCTCAGTTATTTTTGGAATTCTAAATAAATAACTATGTAATAATAATAATATGTTATTATTTTAATTTTTTAAGTATTAAGTATTTTATAATTTTATGACCCCTTTTTTTTGTTATTTTAAAGACCCCATTTAATGACCCCTATTTGTGTTTTTTGCTATTATTATTATTATTATTATTATTAATAATAATAATAAATAATAGCAAAAAAAAAGAATAATAACAATATTAATAATAATAATAATAATAATAATAATAATAATAATAATAATGATAATGCGCTCATTATTTTAACAATTGCAAAAAAAAAACACATATACACACAAATTGGGGTTATTTAATTCCCCATCTGTGCACTTGTTCCTGTTTTCTATTATTAAAGCACTCACAGCATCATCCTTCTTCCCATCGCGTCTGATTGGCTCATTCAGGTCCTCTTGGCTGCGGTAACTGAAGCTCTGGATGGCTTCTGTGACACCGCGCAGCGAGCTGAAGATCTCATCAGAATTCATGTTCTCTGTGTCATACTCCAGCATACTGAAGGGAAAAATAATACAGGGAAAAGAGGGAAAAACACTGACGTGGATAGACTGCAAACAACTCACATAAACAAGAAAGCCAAAGCATACAAAATATTTCAAAAATTTGAGTGGACAACTCCAACATGCACGTACGGGTGAATAAATGGAGGCTGCAAACATGGTGAGTCAGTTAATTCCTGTACAAAATTTTCACATGCATTGTAATTCCTCCACATAGTACTGTTTCTTTGCTTAACATTTTAATCAACCACCATCCACAGGGGGAAGTCTGTATTTGGAATGATGTCAAACCGTGGCCGCTTTAATTTGTGCATACAAGCGCCTGTTAGGCTGGGAGTGGGTGGGAATCTAAGCACCCATCCCGCCCCTCCTCATTGTGATAGGCTAGCGGGTGAGTTACCTTGGAGAGAGCGTGCAGCGGAAGGCCCTGAGGGAGGGGCCGGCAGGAATAGAGGGGTGAGACGGAGGAGTAGGAGGAGGAGGAGAGGGAGAAGGGTGCTTTAAGAGCCCATCGACACTCCAACCCCATAACCGACTGTGCCCACAGAACGGCCGGAGAGGGAGAGAACAGGGCAGAAGAGGAAGAGAGAAAAACAGAGTGGTCCAGTCCGACTGTTGTGGTTAGCAGCATGGGTTAATAAGTTTAAGAGGACCAGAAACCCCTAAATCGTCATCTATGTTGTTCTGCAGGCCTCTTTAAAAGAGTTTTAGACCCTTCATGAGAGGATGACTCTCTAGGTGATATGGCTCCCACCCCAAAAATGCAGAAATTCATTTTAAGGGTTTCAGGTTATAAAGGGGAAATTTTGAAGAAAACAACAAATCAAGTCCCAGTCAGACATTTAGTACATGTTAAATAAAACAGGGCGACAGGCTCTTGAAACTGCTGTAGAGGGTCTTCGTGCCAAGAGTGAGATCATACATTAGTGTGGTCAGCATATGGGAAGAGGATGTGTTACCTGGGTGACAGACCCCCGTGGGAGCAATTTGTGGGTGAGGTTAGAGGACTGGTCCTGCTGGTGGGGTGCCGGGCAGGCGTGCGGCCCATTGTATTGCTTGGTGAACTCTGTGAAGGAGATAAAGATGAAATTGTAAGCTAAATCATTTCAGGTTGGGCTAAACAACAGATCAGCTACAAAACAATATTACTGGCAGATCTTTATCACTGTCTTAAAAGATAAAGTAAAATATACTCAGTTTGCTTAAGCAGACTGACATGTCAATTTCTGTCTCAAGATAGAGTTACTTAAATGAAGATACAGACTCAATTTTTCATTTTTTTTTGGCAAGATTATATTTATAATAAACTATTTAATCTGACAATGGCATCTTAAATGCAGCTAAAATCAATTTCAAAAGAAAAAAAAAAAAAATAAACAAAAGGAAAATTTAACTCTAACACATTGACAGTTAAAATACAAATATCCTCCAATGAAAACAAATGAATTCTGAAGGATCTTATATTCGTCAAAAGAATCGAAAAAAAAACGTGATATATAATAAAATGATAAACGTTCTTTTAAATTGCAGTAATATTTCAACATTAACGGCAGCTTTGTGCTCACAGGAATAAATTATATAATAAAATGATAAACGTTCTTTTAAATTGCAGTAATATTTCACAATATTGTTGTTATTACTGCTGGGTGACCATAACAGACTTTTTTTTTTTTTTTTTTTTTTTTTTTTTAAACCATCTTAAAAACAAATCTTTTGAATGGTAGTATATGTTTCATCTTTTAACATAAAATCTCATCAGAGATCTTACCACACTGCTGGTGTTGCTTGAGTTCTTCAGATGGCTATGCAGGAGCTTGGTGGCTCCATCCTGGAATGTTTTAGGCAGAGCACCCAGCAGCATGGTGAACTCCGGAGTGTTTAGCTCAAAGAGTGAGATCAGCACCACCTGGGCAGCCTACACAACACAGCACACACTTCATGAGATACAGTACAACCACTAACAGCACAATGACCCGGAGCGCACTTATACATTTTGAGAAATGCCGGCGGTGATAACTCAGGATAGAGAAAGAGTCTGTATAAGGACTGCAGTGCTACTTTGAACAGAAGACACTGGACCCGTTATGGTACCAACACACTAGAGTTTACACTGTGTCAGACATCCTTTGACATAGGACATTTATGCAAGCAGGTCCAGCTTTGTCAAAATCCTATTTGTCAAAAGCTCCATCAGAGCTTTCTCTAGTGTGTAGGTGCCTTCAACATCAGGGATGGGAATCATAAGAGACGAATCTGGTTCCAATTCCTCTTAACATTCTCCTTTTAGTTTTTTTAGTCATTATATTTTAAATTCTTTAGTCAGGAAGAAAGCCTTAAGTAGCACGTTGTCATGCGTGATTATTTCAGATATCAACAAATGAACATACCATGAATAAACCGTCATTTTAAATTTTATAAAATTGCATTATATAATTCTTGATGGATAATTCTGCTCGGGTTAAACAAAAAGACGACCCACAAAATATCACTGTTATCATAATGACAACAGCAGTTTAACACAGGCAAGATTCCCAACCCTGGTTAATTTGACTTGTATATTTTACTCCGTTTACACAGAGACCTCAAATGTCATCTCAATCCAGTTCTGTTTAATGTTAAACACATGCAAGAAAATTGATTCACTCATTGTTATTCTGTGAAAAGAAACAAAATATCTTAAGCAGTGGAGCACTACAGCAATTGAGATTCGAAAGGAAACTTTAAAACACACTCAATTATTAATGTAGTATAAAAAATAAATAAAAAAAAAGATCACTGCTCTCTTTAGACTTCTGGAGAATTGCATGTTAAGAGATTGTATTTAGCAGTCACTTCGCAAGGCAATGAGACGGATTAGAGTGAAGAGAGGGCACACGGTTAGGTGCAGCGGTTACGTGCTGGTTGTTGGTTAGGCCGTTGGATTGGCTCTACCTGCTTGCACCTCTCTTCCAGGTGACCCTCTCCAGGAAGTAGAGCTGTAGTGGTGGGCCTGCCTGACAACTCCTCACATGCCCAGTTATGAAGGGTCTGGGCCATCGTGTCAGGGCAAGACGGTAACAGACAATAAAAGAGAAACTGATGACCAATGGTGGCCTTTAGACAGCAACTGATATTGGGAAGAAATGTCCTGCATCTGTTCATTGTGATTAACTGATGTTCAACCTACATTTTAAAACGAATAACCCAGTGACTGAGATAAAAACGCTACACTACATATACAATAACAAAGCCTTTCTGAGGCCGATTCTTAAAGGGATAGTTTTCTGTCATCATTTACTTAACCTCATGTCCAAACCTGCATTATCTCTTTCTTTAATCAAACACAAAAGGGTCATTTTTTTAAATCAAATATGGCACCAGTCACAAGACAAGTGAAAAACAATAATATTTAATGTTACTGACATCAAACCCAATGCATCAAGTTTTACACTCAATAACTAACTCTATAAAGCCTACTGTATCATATTTGATATGCAAGTTTTCTCTAAATTATAAACATGAAAAATTATGCTACATGTCTTTTGTCATCTGATAGGTAGTTCATATTTTTTTTAAAGGTAGAAGGCCCATAAATTTTACAAATATCCCTCTTTGGGTTACAACAGATCAAATACGATACAAAAAATAAAAAATAAATTATATATATATAAATTTAATAAAGATTTTGTCTTAAAGGTTAAATAATCTGTGCAATGAAAAAAAATAAAAATTCTGGCTATTAGTATATTTCTGATGTTAGGCTTTGCAGGGTTAAATTTGGGTTTGTTTCTAACATTAAGCTATTGCATGGCTTCTGAAAACTTATATTGCCAGGATATTCAAAATGTAAAAATCCAAGCCATTTGAAATGACATGAGAGTGAATAATAGTAAATGATGACAGAATTCACACAAAGAAATCTGTCAGAATCAACCTAGAAAAAAAACTTTAAATAAACATCTTATATTTTGAGCACCATTACATCATTGATTTGTGCGCTGTCTGTAAGCACATCTCCATGGAAACTCACTTTTCTAACGTCAGAGCTCTTGGGTTCAGTGGTCCAGGTGATAATGCGAGACACGGCTAATCTTGTTTCACTTGAGTTCACAAAGTCTGCAGGGTCCATCTGTCGTGCTAGGGACTCAATGTATTTCAGGATGGCCACCTTCACCTGCATTAGAACACCAAGATAATAAGAATTAACAGACTCGGCACACTGAATTTGCAGCTGAGGTTTCATAAGCAGTCACAGAAGGCATCATCTTACCTTTAGATTGGGGGTTTGAGTCTGATCAACAATGAATCTCATTAGGATGTTAAACTGTTGGTCAAAGGGGAAAGACTCCCTAAGAAATGGGGAAAAAAGAACAAGAAATCATCTGGGTGGCACAAAAAGCTCTAAGCATCAAAAAGAACAAAACTAGGACTATCACTTAAGACCAACCTTGTGACATCCAGAGCCTTTTGGACTTTAGCTTGGACTGAGCCTAAGAGGTCAGCTCCCATTTTCTTTAGCAGCTGAGTGAGCAGTACAAAGAGCCAGTCTTGGAGATCCTCTCTGTGCACAGTGATGAAATCCACTAGAGTCTCCAGGAACATGCTAAACACCTGGAAGCAGAAGATCAAACATCATGCAAATGCTGTGCTGCACAAACTTTTATGAATGTACTAATGGCTTTACATGCGTGTCTCACAAATGTATTAGAAAAATATTTCTCTACATTCTCTGATAAAACTATGCATGTGCTTGCCCATGCAAAAATTGCTGCAATATTGGCTTTTTTTTTTTTTTGCCAGTTTATTGTCTGTAATTCTGTTAATAAATCAGATCACTTATAATAATATAATAAAATATTACGTAACACTTTACAATAATTTACATAACTAAACTATATCAAACTAAACTAATCAAAATTAACTTTAATCCATACTTCTACAGTATTTATTAATCTTAGTTAATGTTAACTTCAGCATTTACTAATGCATTATTAAAATCAAAAGTTGCACTTTTGCAATGCACTGTGAATTAACAAACTAACAATGAACAACTGTATTTTCATTAACTAACATTAACAAAGATTAATGAATACTCTTATAAATGTATTGATCATTGTTTGTTCATGTTAGTTAATACATTAACTAATATTAACTAATGGAACCTTATTGTAAAGTGTTGCCCAGTTATATAATAGCACATCTCTCCTTAACAGGCAGCACTGGTTTGTTATATCAATCATGATAATGTGGCATGAGTTTCGTGATTCTGTTTAATATTTAGGGTTAGGGGTTTAAAACAAACAGTTAACTGTAAGTATGAGCAATAATTAAAGTGTTGGTGGTTATAATGTTTTGTATGTGAAGAATTAACACATTTACGTAAGAATAGAACATAATCCATTTATATAACAAAATGGTTCAGGTATATGTAATATCCACTTACTCTCTATTGTTAAAATCCACACCAAAGCAGACCATGCAAACAACAGGAAAAAAAACACACATTCCATTAGTGCAATCTCACTCCATTTTCGAGTTCTACACAAACACTGTTTGCCAGACAAACATTTTAAATTTAACAGAATCCATAGTAATGAAAGCTACTTATTTAGTCTATTGTAACATGAATAATTTAGGATGATTTCACATGATGCAACACATTTTAAAGTAATCCTTCAATGCTTTATTTGGAATGCTACCATTAATCCAGCCATCGCAAGTAGATTAAGTGTGATCAAAGCAGCCATGTGGAAAGATGTCCTCACACTGTTACCTTGCTGTGAGGATCTGCAAACATCCTGGTGAAGATCTCACACAGCCTCTTGAGCTCAACACGGCTGAAACACACAAAAATATGATAAGAGGCCTGTTCACAATCAGAATAAGACAGAAAAAGCATAAAAAAGAAATTGCAAGCCAACTAGGACTTTGCACATGCATCATTTTAGAACGGCCTATAAAAATACACTAAATGAGCAACAAACAAAAACTTGCAAGATACTGACTGACTACTTTCTACTTCCTGTCTTGATGAAAAATGAAATGCCACTGAACAACCAAGAGACCATTTATGTTGCTCTAAAGGCCCCCACCTGAGAATGCGCTGACTCTTTAGCAGGTTTTGCAAACCCAGCAGGCCCTCCTTCCTCTCGGACCAGTTGGAACTGGCGCAGTGGTTTAGCACCTCAGCAACGTCCTCTGTCTGACGCAGGTAGTGAGGAATGCCTCCATTACGGGAACTATAGGAACGCTCTGAGCAGGCGCTGGATGCGTCGCTGTTGGCATCATCATCAGACTCGTACCTCCTTCTCAAAGGCTTGCGCTGAGGAGAGCATGGAGCACATTAGTAGGTTCAACAGGAAGTTGACAAAACTATCAAAAGACGAGCAAAGTGAGTTCATTCAACAATTTACATTGCATTACTCAAACATAAAGTAAGTATGCTGTTGATATGGAAAAGCCATGCAAAATCCAAAAAATAACTAATAAAAAAAAACAAGTGCGTTAATAAATCCATAAAAAAAAAAACATATTTGAAACTCTGAATGAAAATCAAACACATCGAAAACTTTTAATACACAAATCCATAATTCGAAACTGAATATGAATAAATCATTGAAATCTGTAAATGGAATTAAGCAACTTTAGCTGCGTTCATAAATCCATAAATCATTGAAATCTGTAAATGGAATTAAGCAACTTTAGCTCCAGTGTGTATGTGGCCTTGGAGCTCTTCAGCTGTCTCAGCACTGGAGTGTGAAGAAACAATTCAGATATTTGCTGTGGCAGTCATGAATAATTCAGATCGGTCACAGACAATTTCCAGCAGTTGGCAATGCATTAACAAACACTCGAGTCCCTGTCATTAGTACAGTGTGTGCATATGACGTAAGTGAAGAGCGCGGCACGCTAGGTAATTACATCTACTTATGTAGCAAAGGGAATGTGTCATGCTGATGCATAACATCTGCCCTGTTTACAACTTAATCCTGCTGTGTTGTCACATGTGAATTAATGATGATATACATTTTCCAAAGCAATGACACTGGGTGACATACAGATAATAAAATGAAGAGATTAATGGCAAACTGATAGCAAAATGAATGAAATGCATCTTATGGTACTTGTGCAGGAAATGATGGGACTGTGCAGAGGAGATGGTCATTGAGCAAATTAATGAAAGCAGCGCAAATGTTTGTGGAGCACAAAATGCTCTTAATATTTGCTTGACAGTCCACGATGGAATAAGTCATTCTGATTAGTGAATAAAAATGGAAATACAAGCAGTATATAAACAGAAGTACTACCTTATTCCTGGAGTCTCCTAACAGCTGAAGACAACCAACAGAGAAGAGCAAAGAGACGCAGAGATTTCAGAGGGAGCAATGTTTTTGCAGAAAAGACACAATCTGAAAACTGCACCCTCATAATATAGCTAGGCAGTTGGCACATAAAAAGGGTTATCCCCACATAAAGATCAAAATGTACATGAATGTAAATGTAGGGAATAATTATGAGACACTGTGAATGGTCACCATTTTAATTTACCTTTTTTCATTTAAAAAGGAAATTAAATAAAGATGATTATTAACATTGTTTTTCACTAAATAAACAAGGAAAACTCAAGGAAAATTTATATTTAATCATTTTCATTCATATGCACCATTATAATAATACAATAAACTGAAATATTTAATCTAAAACATTAATTTTACATTAAATATTTAAATATCTTAATTTCATAAATAATCTAAAACATTTGTTTAATTCATTAATATATTAATTGATGTAATACATTTTGCATTTTAATATTCATTCTAGTTTAATATTTTATTTTGAATTAATACATTAATACTATAATAATTTTACAATTTTATAATTTTTTTTTTTTTTAAACGGAGTACATCAACTGTCAGAGAACTGCAAACTGCTGGAGAACCAAGAAAATCCTTCCTAACATGTCTATATACAGAATTCCCCAATAATGAACACTTCTCATTTCCTAAAATATTATTTTTCTGTGGGTGTTTATAGGGCCAAACAAGAAAAATAGTTGAGCCATACAGAAGCATCACTTCTGTTATCCTAGATCAGATAATGACAGTTCATCATATTCATGTCTTTGAGATTCTTACCAAAGCATCAGCCACAGCAGCCTCCACTTCTGTGCCAGTGTTGAGCACCCTCATAGCATTGACAGATGCAGAAATACGAGCCTGATGGATCAGGCCAAAGCGATCTGTAGGGTTCGAACACAGGAACAGGATGAGACAGTGAGAATGGACAATGAGTTACGAAAAACTTACCTTCTACGAGATCATTTCAAAGTCAGGTCATAAACATTTTTTTTCAACCAATTAGGCTAATTTCTCAAGAGAGACAAAAAAAAAAAAAAACGTGAGATTGACCTAGACATTGAGAGAATCAGATACAACAGTCTGATACAAGGCAGCACTGGTTTGTTATATCAATCATGATAATGTGGCACATAATATGAGATAAGTTCAGAAGGTACAGAAAAAAAATTATGGTTGATTAAAAACAAAGAAGGTGAAAGTGTGTAATTTCAGAATTTCAAACACCCATCCACCATTAGTTTGCCAATCAGATAGGCCTGTCCCAAACTGATGCTATTAGTTGAGCAAATGTTATCATGTTTGCACCATTCATAACATTTCAACAAACTAACTGAAATTCTGTTTAGTGGCACTAGAAATTACACATTTCACCCTTAAGGCCACAATGATCAAAAGTAAGATGATGAAAAAATAACTAAAAATAAACCATTGCGCTTCAGTAAAGTAGCTTCTTGGAAAATCAAGTGCCAAATGTGTGTGAATTATGGGTCCCACCAAACAAAAGATTCAATTCAAACATTCCAAAAAAATTAACTGAACTACTTTGATGCTCACAGCACAAAAAGCCACAAAACTAAACAAAAAAATATATTTTAAATTCATTATCAGCAACAACACCAATGCCAAGTGTTTTTTTTTTTTTTTTTTTTTTTTTTATAAATAAATGGATATGGCAAGAACACAAAACCTTACATATGAAGCAGACAGCTGAAGTGATTTTAGGCAAACACACCATTAACCGAACGGAAACGGAAATGCAAATCAAAACAACCTCAACTAAGATGGATGCTGATGTTTATGGTGAGAAAAGAGCAAAGATGCTGGAAATTTAATTTCACAAATGAACAGATAATTCGCATCTACAACTGACAATGACGTGAAGTGTGAAGGTTGAATTCGCCTTTCCAAAAAAAAAAATATATAGAAATGAAGGCATGCTGGTGATTGGCCTTGTCTGGGGGGGCCAGGGGAGGGGTCATGCAGGTCACCTGACTGGCCCACGGGTTCGGCCGTGGACAGCGCACTGGTGGAGCGAGAGTGACGTCGGGAAGCTGCAAGGGGACAGGAAGAGGGGTGACACCCCAGTGACGGTTAGTGCTACACTAAAACTCTGAGCACCATCGGTGGCAGTAACACAAAACATCCAACATGCCATACTTAACTAGTGACTACACGAGTGTTTCACATGAGTGTGAAACAGACCAGACTTATCCATCTCCCTGCTATAACATAGATGACATTCACATATGCTGGTAGCAGATTAGTAATGAATATGCAATGCAATGTGCTCTGCATTGCAACCAGTGTTATTTTAGCATTATCAGCATTTATTAATATTAGAATGAGCTTTTATTTTATTATTCAAATTTTTTATTTGAAATCCATTTTACAAAACAAAAATAAATATTACTACTAATAATTAAATTATTTCAACTTAAACTTCATTTATATCAATTTCAGCAATTCAACAAAACAAAAATAAATTTCAGTTAGTTGTGGAGGCAAAATTTCTAATTCTATGTTTTCATCTAATATGTAATTTTCACATTTATTTAAATTAACACTAACTATTTTTAAGAAAGCGAAAGTGACGTGACATACAGCCAAGTATGGTGACCCATACTCAGAATTGGTGCTCTGCGTTTAACCCATCCAAAGTGCACACACACAGCAGTGAACACACACACCGTGAACACACACCTGGAGCAGTGGGCAGCCATTTAGGCTGCGGCGCCCTTAATATTTTAAGTTAACAGATTGCAAAACTTTGCAGTTATTGTCCTCCCAGCAAATTATTATAAAGCTCAGACCAGCTGTTTTTATTCACAATTTAATACAAAATGCCATAAATCAATTTTTATGGACAAACCAACAAAACCTCCACTACATTTATTTACAACCTTAAAGACATAGCTGCACAGATTAATAAAGCACCTCAAGAACATATTAGTGCATGCATAGAGGCAAGCAAACAACAGTTCATATCACACATACTAGGAATAATGGCCATAAATTAAGGCCAAACAGAATCAGAGGGAGAAGTTTTGTGATAGCGAATTGGAAAGGATTGGTTGTTTTTGTTGTTTGGACTCCATCAGCCACTTTTGTGCTTTACTCACCAAGAGGAGTGAAGCCCCGAGCGGGGCTTGTATCACGGCTGCTCTCGCGACTGGTGTCACGGCTGCACCCCTGACTCATGCTGGGGCGGGGGATGCGACTGCTCCGGGCTAGCGTGCGATAGGAAGAAGTGGCAGGAAGAAGAGCTTTACCACACAGCCTGGCTGTTAGAACACAGGTTAGGGCATTAGTGAGGCCGTGGAGTGAGAGAAAGAGGGGGGAGGGTGGGGTTGGGTTGGCCAATACTGGGGTCCTTCTGCTTTAGAAAGGTTAAACATTTAAAGCTCAAGGCATAAGCTGAACATTTTGAATTAGACTGACAACATTTAGGAAGTTTCTGAACATGCAGTGTTAAAGGTGCACCAAGTAATTTTGCATATCGCTAGATTATATTTGCTTTCTCAAACAGATTATACGACCAAAGCCTTACACTTTACACTGACATAAATGATATTAAAGTGTTACACTGTGACACTGAAGACTGAAGTAATGATGCTGAAAATACAGCTTTGCTAATACAGGAATAAATTACATTTTAAAATATATTCAAATAGAAAACAGTTATTTTAAAGTGCAATAATATTTCACAATATTACTGCATTTTTTATCAATTAAATGCAGACTTGATGAGCATAAGACACTTTCAAAAACATAAAATTTTTTTTACCAAACCTAAACTTTTGAATGGTAATGTATTATCAGTAAAAATAAGATGTCATTCTATTTTGACAATAAATCAGTTTTCTTGCTGCTATAAATTCACGTTTGGAGTTTGTAAATAAATTGTAGCAGTCCATTATGCATCATGTCATGTGCAAGAGGAATGATTATAAATACATGAATTAAGATCTCATGAATCAACACTGACATTTTCTTACACAGGTTTCCAAAAAATTAAATTCCTGCATGCAGTTTCTGAGATGGTGATAGGTGAGCTGCGATGTCTTCATTCCGATTAGCAGTTCATCACTGTTCTTTTGAATTAAATTAAAATTTTATGTTGTCATGTGACTTAAAATATTGATAACGGTCACCGCCACTCACTACTTCCCAGCACTTTTCACTGCTAATAGTTGTCAGTGTGAACACCACTTCATAAAAACTTGGACTGGAATTTTCATTTCAACATGTATAAAAAATAAAACACTATTAACTTTTTGGTGTACAAAATTAAGCTTGGTGCCCCTTTAAATAAAAACATACACATAAATGACTGGATTAAGCTTTAAAGCATTAATATAAAATTGTCAGGCATTTAAAAAATTAAATATTATCAGTTTTGTATATCCAAATAGTTTTGTGCTTTTTGTTTTACAGACAACTTACTGTCAAATTAATGATTGTTATATGATTGGCTGGACATTTATTGGTCAGATCTTTAAAAAGGCAGGACGTACAGGAACTTTTATTTAGAAAAGGCTGACACACAATGACCTCAAAAATCAGCCAGAAAAGCTGACGAAGAACGAAAGCCATTAGTCAGCCCTGTCATCATTCAACAACATATCAATCAAATACAAAACACAGCAATGAGTAGACTTTGAGTCAGTTTTGGCATAAACACTTGCCTCAGCCATTTAAATGAATGCTGAGCTTCTTTCCCACAGTGAAAAGACATTCTGTCTATCTCCAGTAGTTGAATCTAATAGGATTTGCAGTGAACAATGATTCAGCAAATGAAAGTTAAGAGTCTTCTTTCTTTCACAAGTAAAGCTCTGAAAATTCCTGCCATCCATGGTTACCAAGAGTCCCTACCTTTTCCAACAAAATGTAGCAAATAATCTCCATGTTGTAATGCATATTCTTAAGGGACTCCTCAAGGAACTGGTTTAGGTCCACTTGACTTTTGCAATAAATTTATTTTGAATATGCTGATGGTATGTCTACTGTATGTGGGCATCCTTTGTGTTAAACTGTGAGATGTAAAAAAAAAAAAAGTGTTGCCCGTACCTATGCCCAATCTGCTGGGGCTGGTTTCACGGCTGCATCCCTGGCTTCTTGGGATCCTCGAGTATTTGTCTGAGGGTGTTGCTGGTGCAGTGGCTCTAGGAATTCTGCCATATGCGTGTCCCAAGAGCTTTCCTGGAGAGCTGGACCGGCTGCCGGCTGCAATGGGAAATAATATCAGCACTACTATAAGTAACATGGTGACTGATTATTTAGCAACTACCACTGGGTCCCCTCTGTTTAGTATCAAATTGTCATTAAAAATAAATAAAATATGGCACCTTTTTCATAAGACACCTATTATTTTGATTTACATTATTTGATGAATTAATGATACCATGATTGCTAGTAAATGTACACTATCATTTAAAATTTGGGTTGAGTAAGTTTTTTTTTTTTTTTTTATAAAGTGAATATTGAATCAGCAAGGATGGATTAAACTGATCAAAAGTAAGAAAAAAAGACATATAATGTTACAAATTGTTTTGATTTTAACTAAAAGCTGTTCTTTTGAATTTTCTATTCATCAAAGAGACCTGAAAAAAAAAATTAATACAAAAAGAAAAATCTATTATGAAGGATCACGTGACCCTGAAGAATGGAAGAATAGCTGCTGAAAACTCAGTATTATATTAAATAGTATTTGCTCAACAATGGTGGGAAAACGAAAAAAAAAAAAAAAATCAATGAAAAAAAACGAAAAAAAAAAAAAAAAATCAATGTGGTCTATAAGCCTTTTTTTATTCACATGGCCCAAATTACAAGAAAAATCTCAGGTTTAGGTGAACGAAACCACCACAAAGAAAAATGAGATGTGTATACAAATATATGAAGACAAGACCTCAGCTCTGAAGAAATACATACAAACACATAAAAAGACAAACTGGGTGAGCTTGGATCCAAGGTCTATTTGAGCTGCAGGGAAAACAGTAATATCTACAGGCATGGTGAAGTGACATAATTCAAGCTACAGACACATTTAAAAACACATACAGACAGACATCAAAGCAAAAACAAATACTCAACTATCATAATGTCTGATCTCTATTTGAACAGAAATAAAACGATCAAGCTAAAGCAGGACATGCAACATGATGGCAGATGTGTAATTCATGCAGGGTTCATATTGAGGGTATTAACGCAGCTTTATTCTGACGAACGGGGGGGCTTACCACTAGTGGGGTTAGCTGATCTGGATCCTTGTGTATGGAAGCGGGGCAACGGACAGGTGAAAAGTAGCCAGTTACAAAAGACGCTTGATGTGACGCATGGTTACCCAGGATGCATCAGGCAAGATGTTGTTTATTCATGCTCTAGAAACTTAAATCTACACATTTAATGCCAAAGATTGGCTTTAACTATAATTGTGGGCTGAACTCCATGTTCAGCAGGATGCCAAACTGGGTTTTGAAAACATTAAATACAAAGGCGACAGAGACAAAAAGGAAGATGATAGTGGTGGCAGACCAATAGTTATCTATCTGTATCTGAGCTCCTAACATTAAGTTGAAGCTTCAATCTATAGTGAACCTAGGAAGGTGAATTTCATGAAAACATGTCTAGGTATCATTTTACCCCCCCTAAAAAAGAATAATATAAATATAAAGTATTTAAAATAGGAAAAAAAAAAAAAAAATTATATATATATATATATATATAATATATATATATATATATATAATACATATATATATATATATATATAGATATATATATATAGTGTATATTTATTATGTAAAAATAAATAAGATTAGGGCTGTCAAATGATTAATCACGATTAATCACATCCAAAATAAAAGTTTTGTTTACGTAATATATGTGTGTATACTGTGTATATTTATTATGTATATATAAATACACACACATGCCATGACTGTATATCTTTAAGAAGAATATGTTATGTTTATATATTAAATATATTTATATATAATATAAAATATAAGAATATAAATATATAAATGTATATACATGTAAATATTTTCTAAAATATATAATTAATATGTGTGTGTATTTATATATACATAATAAATATACCCTGTACACTGTTGAATCATACAATATTATGTAAACAAAACTTTTATTTTGGATGTGATTAATCGTGATTAATCATTTGACAGCCCTAATATATATATATATATATAGAATAAATAATTACATTTATGTTTTTTGTATTAATCTAAATTAATTTCTTCAGTACAGAAATAAAAATAATAGATTAATTATTATTATTATTATTATTATAATGCCACAATCAAAATTGTCAAAATGTTATGTCAAAACAAAGAAATTGTGGAGTGATATGAGACATGAAATGTTCATAGCTGTATATAGCAGCTTAAAAATACAGTTTAGTGGCCATTATATGTAAATATATATGCCAGCTGAATGTAGTGACAGCAGAATGAATGAACAGAATAAAGTATTTTAGAGAGCCATGTAATAGTGTTTGTTAATTTTATTAACAAACATTAACACTGCAACATATACAAAATATAACACTAAAGCTTTTAGTACTAAAGCCATGGTAGATTATAAACAATACCATGCTATGGTTCTTAAAAAAATCCATTCACACAGACAGATGTCCACACAGACACTTACGTTGGGACTGAGAGACCACTTTAGCTCTGCTTCGACCACGGCTGTCTGTAACAGTGCTGTTGGCGCTGACCGCACTCCCTGAGCTCTGCCTTCTCGTCCGCACGCGACCTGTATGCAAAAAATAAAAAATAAAAAAACAGAGCGTGAGATGAGGAGACAAAATGCCTGAGATGAAGGGAGTGATTTAGAGTGACTGACACAAAAATAGACAGACTGAGGTTTTAATAACAAGGGATGAGGACAAACAAAGAGATTTCCCTGATGAAAACAATCAAAATATATTGACTGAAAGGAATTACATGACATGCTCTACTGAGAAGACTGGTGTTCAAATAAACAACACAGAATTTTATTAGCTCTTGAGAAAACATATTTATCAAATCATACACTACTATTCAAAAGTTTGGGGGTCAATAAAATTTTCTTTTTGGAAAATGTATACTTTTGTTCATCATGGATGCATTAAATTGACCAAAAGTGACAGCAAGGACATTTAAAACATTGCAAAAGGTTTCAATTTCAAATAAATGCTGTTGTTTTGTAATTTTTATTCATCAAACTCCTAAAAAAAAAGTATCATGGCTTCCACAAAAAATATTAAGCAGCACAACTGTTTTAAACATTGATAAAAAATAAGAAATGTTTCTTGAGAACCAGATGAACATATTAGATTTATTTCTGAGGGATCAGGTGACACTGAAGACTAGAGTACTGGCTGCAAGGAAAACAGTTATTTTAAAATGCAAGAATATTTCACAATCTTTCTATTGTATTTTTTTTTTACTGTATTTTTTAAATAAATGAAGCATAAGAGAAATCTTGCAAAAAGATTAAATATTATATATATCTTACCAGCCCCAAACTTTTGAACAGTAGTGTAGCTACTGAGATCTTATAAAACAATAAATTGATTTTTTTGACACACATTTCCTGTATGAAATGATTTTGTATGCTCTATGCTAATCTCAGAAGAAAGCATAAACTAAACCAATACCAAACCTGTATACATGGTTTCCACAATTTTGACCAATTAGTTTTAATGACTGTTTACCAGTGACACAACAGATAATAGGAATTACAAGTGACCAGTTTCATCTCCCTGAACTACTGTTGTTATTTATTGTCAAGAGGAAGGGGGATATATCATGCAAACAGGCCATGCAGACCACCAGCATAGTCAGATATCGCCAGGGGTACAGTTGATAATCGACAAATGGGACAAAATCACTGCTTGAATCTCTCCGACAGCACAGAGCATGGACATTCATACTCTCTCTCACACACACACACACACACACACACACACACACACACACACACTTATATACATACATCTTACCATCTATTTTACCAGGTGCACCGTCTTTGGGGCAAAAACACAAAAATAAAAGCAAGGGAGTGCAGGGTGGAGGAGAGGAGAGGCATAAGAGGCAGAGGTTAGAGTCAGTTAAGCCCATGGAAGCGTGGAAGACAGGGATCTGCTCAGAAACAGGCCGTGCATAGAAGCACATGGGAGCTAGTGAGTGTGACTGTGGGTAAGGAAATAAAATTTCTTTGATCATGGGTAAAAAAAAAAAAGGGTACAGAGAAAATATTATACAGACAAAAGTAACAAGCAAGTTAGTGGTCAAACGTTAAGTGGTGAGATGTACTGAACATTTCTCAAAAGGACCAATGCATTTAAAATTTATACTGAGAAAACCAAAAGATAACTGACCCTCTGTATACTGAAAAATTTATACTGACAATGAACACAGGGCCTGGACAATATAACGAATGATATGATCATGCGCATCTCGTCAGTAAAGCCGGTTCCATGATTAGCGGTAAATCCCCATCACCTGCTTTCAAATGGAGCAGTTAATACACAAAGTAGTTTCAATGAGAAGCTACGTAACAGTGATTTTGAAGACACTTTGATAATGAACTCGAAATAGGTAGCTTGTCAGTAAACTACGGCTCAGTGTTTAACTGCAGCTCCATTTTGAAAGCAAAATGGGGAACATGGGAACAACAAGAGCGCATGGTCATATCGTTCGATATATTGTCCAGCCCTAGTGGTAACAGTGTTTTACACCGTAGAGCAAAAGGTAAAAAAAAAAAAAAATAATTAATACTACTATTCCGGAAAGTAATATCTAAGCTACTCGAAACTAATAGAAACACACAATCATACTATTCCGGAAAGTAATATCTAAGCTACTCGAAACGCATAGTCTTATCCAATCAGAATTTAAAGTCATAACCTGTTTTATAAAAATATTTTTCTCACTTTTAAAATAACTAGTCTAAACTTTCATTAAAAAAAAAAAAACCCTTACGGGATGATAAATCTGTGGCACACACTCCTCGTTTGTTCCTCATCACAGAGCAGCTTAATAGCATCTATGGTGCCCATCAGTTTTATTAATGAGCCGCTGCAGCCATAAAAGCCACTGATTTTTATGGCTATTTTATTAAAATTCCTAATTAAGGATGAAAGAGGAGAAAAGATGGATAGAGTGTGATGGGGTCTCACCCAGGGAGGCGTAGGAGCCTGGAGGCAGAGCTGCAGCAGAGCTGAAGGGAGATGGGGAGGTTGCAGTGGACATGCGAGACTTGGCACTGGAGGCGGCATTCACGTCTATGTCGCTGCGGGATCGCTGGAGGGCACCAGGGGTTGAGGACACCCTAGAGCTGATCACTTTACCTGAGAAAACACAGACAAGAGTTACAGACATGGCAAAATGGCATGTTTGTATACATGTAAAAAAGTGTTGCTTTACTTCTTGTAACAGGGCCTCCAATGACAGTCTTCACTGACAGCGGACGACTGCAAGAACGTAGAAAAAAGATTTTAGCAACAGCAGCACAATTAGAATAGAGTGAACAAAATGGCAATTCAATTAATCAGTAATTTTTATATAGGAAGCAAATGTTTATATTGTGTGATTAGTGTTTGCTGCTTTTGATAGCAGATTGTGATCATTAGAGCTGTCACTCATTACACTGATGCTAACGCAAGATGATCTGACAGAAACAACAAGGAGACAAGGTAACAGATGCTGCAGTCTAATATTGAAGATGAGATTACCGCTTCATGCTCAACATGCTAGGAAGCACAATCAACAATCTGTGCACATGGCCCATCAGCCAGCTGGCAATTATTTCAACAGCTTCAACAGGGACCGCCATAACTCACAGTTTTTGATAGCATGGGATAGCAAACACCACAGAGCCAGCAGTATTATCTAAAATCACTGAACTATATCGTTATACATTACAAACATTCAAAAGTTTGGGGTCTGTAAGACCAGAAGAGTCAGAAAGACTCTTCTGTTGACCAAGGCTAAAGTTATTTAATCTAAAAGACAGTTATATTTTCAAATACCATTAAAATGTAAAAAAAAAAAAAAAAAAAAAGTTTTTTTATTTTCATATATTTTATGATGTACTTTATTCTTGTGATGGCAAAGCCGAATTTTCAGCAGCCATTACTCCATTCCTCAGTGTTACATGGTCCTTCAGAAATCATTCTAATATGGTGATTTGATGAGCAAGAAACATTTATTACCCTCAATTTTGAAAACAAAATTTTTGTGGAAAATGTGATAGATTTTTTTCAGGATTTTTTGATGAATAGAATGTTCAAAAGAACTGCGTTTATTTAAAATACAAAACTTTTGTAACATTATAAATGTCTTCACTGTCACTTTTGAATAAAATAAATGATTTCTTTCCCCCAAAAAAATAAAATAAAAATCATAACCCAAAATATTGAAGAGTAGCGTAAACTATATACAGTATAGCTATATGTGAAAATATGTGAAAAACAGCAATGCAGATATACAATGTTTGCTTTTGTATTAACTCTCTGTAAAGATGTACCAGTTCATGTATGGTGGTAGTGAAATGCGTGCATGTCTCACTTGAGGCTCTCCTGTGAGCTTGAGGAGGAGCGGTCGGACTGCGGTAGGGACACTACACTGTCAGAACTCTTGAGGTGAGATTGGAGGGCCTTCTGATAGGACGACTCCAATGCGAGAAACAGGTGCTCTGCCTCTCGACTGTAATGGCCATGGAATCCCCAGTAACACCTACAAAACAATTAGACAACTTCTTAAAAAAAAAAACACAGAAATTATGAAGACTAATACAAACGTTAAATGCATTTTCAAAACAAATAATACATAAATGAACATTTCAAAGCACTGGTTATGCAACATCTAACCAAACAAAACAAAGGCAAACAGACTTACTTTCTGGCCACAGATCTGGCCTCTGAGTCGGCGTCATGGATCCCCTTCTTGATGGTTTCAGTTAACACGGCCACATGCCTGGGGTAGTAGGGAAACATGATGAATACTGTTTCTTACAGTCTGCAGAACCAACAGTGAATTCACTCTGTCTCCTTTGAAACTTTCTGGACCAGACACCAGACCTTTTTCCCAGTTCTCCAAAGGCGGCACAGTGGGAAAGAGAGGATAAGGGGAGTCCAGACCTCCTTATAAAAGAGCTCTTGGCTATATTGCCATGGAAACGGATGGGACGCATGGTTGCCACACATCCCTGGCTCATCAATCCAACCCACGAAAAGAATCATCAGTTGCCCGTTCAGCCGAGCTTTGATAAGTAACACGTTTTCACCAGTTAAATGTCACAAAAACAGGAAAGGGAGGGTGTGACAGTTTGTCCGCAGAAGGAATAAACACAAACTCATGCACATACTAAATTCTATGAGATACATTCTGAGCAAAAAGCACTTCACAAAAACTAATAACTTACTCAATAAAACATCAATCATTTTCCACTCACCTCTCTAGAGTGTGTGTCTGCCATTCTTGCAATAACAGGTCTAAAAACTCATAACACCGTCTGATGGGGTGAAAGTGAAAAAGTATTTGCATTAGAAGACAATGCTTTTCTAATTTATGCTCTGCAAAAAGTAAATAAATAAATACTTGCAAACAGTTTTCTCAGGAAGCTATAATTTACCTTCGAACAGCCACAGATTTAGAAGTGCAATTGCTGGTGATGATCGGGATAAGACGTGGGAAGTGTGTTTGCTGAGAAAGAAATGTTTTTTTTTTTAAACAAATCTTGGTGCTAGAATATTAAACAAAGAAATAAAATATAGAATACAATTTATAAATATATGTTCAAAAGTTTGCGGTTGGTAAGTTTTGAAAGAAGTCTCTTATTCTCACCAAAGCTGCATTTATTTGATCCAAAATACAGTAAAAACAGTATTATTGTGAAGTATATTTATCATTATAAAAAACATTTTCTATTTGAATATATTTTAAAATGTAATTTATTTCTGTGATAGCAAAGCAGATTTTTCTCCAGTCTTCAGTGCAACATGATCATTCAGAAATCATTCTAATATCCTGATTTGGTGTTACAAGTAACATCTCTTCATATTATTATTATTATTATTATTATTATTATTATCAATGTTTTGTGTAAACCAAGACTTAAGGCTTTACCCTTTAAGGCTTTACTAATGTAGATTCTGTTCCAAAATGTTCCTAATTTTTGGCCAAATACTAAGAAAGCTTTCAATGAACTATTTATGTATATATTTCAATGAACAATTTTTTTTTTCTGGGCAACATGCCAATATCAAAACTGAGTTACTTCATATAAGGAGCACTATGTGTGAAGTTACTGCCAATATAAAGCAACCCCAATTCAGTCATTAATGAGGTTCCAAATAAAGCAGGTGCTACCTTAGAAGGTAACTGCCTGTGTAGACAGTAGACAGTGAGGCAGTTTTTGGAGTTATTGTGGCACTCTTTTTTTTTTATTTATGTATTTATTGATTTATTTCTTTATTGTGGCTACTTAATGCACAGAAAAAAGTAAAATGTAAAGAACTTTTTAAATTTTCCTTTCATCAGAACTTACTCGCAAGATGAGTCGGATGGCTGCCACTCCGGATGTGGCAATAATTTTGGCGCTGTTGGGCACCAAGTTGAGCAATGTAGGCATGATGCTTTCAGCCCCGTGATCAAATTTATTCCCCAGCAGTGAAGACAGATGCCTGAAAGACAGCAAAACCCACCAATCAACAAAACATGAATATAAGTATATGTTAACTTTGGGTCTAGATGGAAATGAATCAAATTTGTGTGACATTAAGGCATGGGACTTGTTTAGATATCCATCAAGTGGCTGCACTTTAGCAGAAGAGCTGTCCTATATGCTCCAGTCAGCTCGGTTCCACTTCATTAGAAACACATTAAGACCCAGAATAATTAAAGAGCCATGCTCAATCATGGAGACCCGCACAACAGCTTCATTTACAGCACTTTTTAAAGCTGTATCCCAATGATATTTGAGATCAAACATGAAGCGGAATATGATGAAATACCTATAAGACTGGATTTGTGAAAAATTGGCCTGCTGTTGAAGTGTGTCTTTGATCAATGAACATCTAAAGGTAGCATCCCACTAGCCAAGTTGATCTTGGTAGTCAATGTCACACTTTTAACATTATATTAAATAAACATCCAAATAGAGACTGGAAGAAAAGTGGTAGGAAAGAATGGCTTCATACCCTAATGTGATACAGGCTTCTCGAACCACTTGGGACCGGAGATCTTTAGCGGATAACTTGAAGGCACCTTCTAAAAGCCGGAGATGTTGAAGGAAACCCTCGTGTTCAGTCGCACCAGCCAGAAGCAGCGACCGCACTTTCTTCAGCTAAATACATGATATAAAAGTTCCTTTAGTGCCTCGCTGAAGACACAATCTTCCAGTTGGAGTGAGCATAATGTCGATAAAAGTATCAGTGAAACTGATCAGGAATAACTTACAGCAGTGACACGGTGTTCCCAGTCTTGCTTGTCATCTGAAAGAATTTCACGGATCTTATTCAAGGAGTCCTCCAACTCCTTACTGGAATATATCTGAAAACAAACAGCATACTTATTTCTTGCATCGTGTGTTTAAATGCAAGGAGTCCATGATAAATAGCATGATCGTTTCAATTAAAGATGCATTACCTGCACTGCAGGTACATCTTCAAAAGCCTTGATAAAATCCTCTTCATCCACAGCTCCTGCACTGACACTGTCCTTCCCTGAGGAATCACAAAATGTCAAAAAAGATTTACAAGTCAGTGCCAATACCGGTGAAATTTGACAGTTCACAATTTTGATACTAAAGTTGTTTTCAACAAATTTATCATCAAGTTTAAGACCATTTAATTTAAATAATCATATATTAATATTAGCACTTACTACTATAAATATAAACCAAGCAAACCAAATAATGGCATGTAGTCTTAAGTAAATATTGCTTGAAGCTTTTTATGCAATTGTGTATAAAAATAAGATTTATTGGAAATATTATTACAATTTAAAATCACTATTTCATATATTTCCAAATGTATTTTATTCTTGTGATGGCAAAGCTGAATTTTCAGCAGCCATTACTTCAGTCTTAATTGTCACATGATCAATCAGAAATAATTTTAATTTGTCCAGCCAACACAATCCTCATTTATCTCCACTCATTTCTCAATGTCTCTTCTGCTTTTTTAAAAGCTACACGCTTTTCAATAAATAATCTCTCTGTGAACAATTGCATTTCTCCTTGTTCAACTTGTTTATGTGCAGTGTTTATGAATGTCTATAGTGTGGTCTCAGTGGTATCCTGGGGCTGATCTGTAGCTGCTGTGGTCTTACCTGGAGCCCTGGATCCAGAGGCAGAACTGGGTCGTCTCATTGAACCCATGCTGCCCCCTCTCCTGCTGTTGGACAAGCCCTTAGAAGAGGAAGAGGAGGAGGACCTGCCCCCATCCACAGATTCCTCGTCATCAAAGTTCTTATCTGTAGGGGACACAAGCGACACTGATCAATGATTCAAATATTTTCTCTGCACTGTCAGTCTTGGGGGTTGTCTGAATAACTAGTTTGACTTAAGAAATCACTGTATCCCTGATCGGACGTTTCTTAGGACATGTTTAGATGGTATCGCAAATGTATCAGATGGTAACACAATTGTGAAGCTGATTTATCTTATCTGGAAGAGCACACAAGGAACACGTTAAGAAATACTCATGGAAAGGCTCACATTTACTTTTCCCAATATCTCCCTGGGTCAACCCAATATCCATCACCAATTACCACTAATTTGTCACATTGATGATAATACCCTCATGCCACCCTGCATGTTTTGATTATAATAATTCCCCATTCCATACCAAAAATGTGGAATGACGACCAAGGCTTTTCTTCATACTACAAATCCAAACCAAAGACTTTTTTGGTGTTCAAACATGGCAGAAACCATTCTGGAGTGATGGCCAAAGCAAGCTATTGTTGGAAAATTCATAGATTAATCTACTGTAAGGGACTCTGGAAGTAAGCCAAAGTCAAAAATGAGTGGACAATCACACATTCCAGCAGTCTGAGAGGAAGGGGGTGGCATACCAATCTTTCTGAACAGGAAGGAGCTACAGGATGAATCTACTCTGCTGCCTGATTCTTGCAGAGCACTAGTGCTGCCCTTCTAATTTTTTTATAATTAAATGTCATACAGATAATTGTGAATAATCATATAACAAGCTTATACACAATTTATTTTAATTATATTTTTGGCCATTTCATGCCTTTATACTGGATAGGACAGTATAGAGACCAGACAGGAAAGTACAGGGTGGAGAAAGGGAAAAGAAATCGGCAAAGGACCTCAAGTCAGGAATGGAACTCAGTTCACCAGAGGTGTGGCTGCACCATATGTTGACGTCCATAAGGCTATCGACTCTGACAGCTTATACACGATTAACAAGTCATTTATTTACACTGAACTAGGATTTTTTTCCCCCTAAATTAAATATATATATATATATAGAAAGAAAAATAAATACATTTCTAGTGTTCCCTTCACTAGCAATATGTGATTGGAAGTTCATGTGTACAATGATTAAATCAAAAAAACCACGATGACATAATAATCCTGACAAGCCTGCAGAGCACACCACAAAACAACCAATCAAAGCAAACCAAGGCATTCAGAGCAATGGAAGAAATATTTCATTGATATTTTCATTTCAAGCAGACTCTAGTCTCTAGACTTTAATAAACACACACAACAGAAAGACAAAATATGCAAAACATCACCTACAGTGCTAACAAATGTGTTGCACTGTGACTCTTTATGGAGAGAGAAAAGGGAAAAAAAAAGAGTGATAGAAAGCTGCCAGTTTACAATGGATAAATCTGGATTATTTTTGTCAAAAAGCCATTTATAGTAATGCGCTTATAATGGAAGCCAATAACAGCCAATGGGCCATTTTTTTTAAAAAGCAAAAATGTGGAGCTTATATTTTTGTTAAAGCACTAATATATGTTGAAGGTATGTAACAATTCAAAATCATTGTCTGTGGTTATGGGCAGCACAACATGCAAAAACAGCGTAGAATATTCCTTTAAGGACATGTATTCAAAACAACAGACATCACACAGTCCTGAGCATTAACTGAGACAAATGCTTCACATAAAAGATGTTCCCATATTAGATAATTAAAGGTTAAGGCAAGCAATTTCAAAAAAATATTTGCAAGATGCCAGCTCAGGTCCCATTTAAACGAAAATAAATAAGCATGTTGGAGGCCATTTCCTAGCATTTAGCTGAGATATGTCATTCAGAGAGAGCCAATGTAGGTGGAGGAATGCAAACACAGTCCGCTGGAATGTCTGCTGAGAGGTATGCTGACTGTTGAAAAAAACAGCCCAATATCATTGGTGGGTGGTAGGGACAACAGAACATGTGTATGTGTGTGAAACATCCATAGGCAGCAGCAATATGCCCACAAAAGACATCTTTCATAACACAGCATGTGGGCAGATAGCTATTGACAGTCAAAAAATGGCACAAAGGCATCATTCACGATCCTCTGATTTCAAACTATCAGTTTTAGCTGGAGTTCAAGCAGCGAGTTCAATGTTTCATTTCAGTTAGTGATAACAATGTTCTTTGATTTGAGATCCGGAAGAAGCAGGTCGCCACTGGCTCAATAACATGCTCCATAACTTGCTTAACTGGCCTAGAAAATCAAATGGTTCATCATAAAAGTGCTGTGCAAATCAATCTAACAGCGAGCTCTTATTCAATTGAATAGGAACATCTCCCTTGGAGCAGAAATGGCTAATCTGAATTGGACATTTTTTTCTGTTTTATACCGCCTGAAGATCAAAGTGGCAACCTGTCAAAAGAAATATAAAAAGGCCTAGCCGTATCTTATCAGCATTGGTTCTAACAGCACTGCCCTAACACAAACCTGCTGAAGTTTAAAAAAGGCATTAAATGGAAATTCGCCTTACTTTCTTCACCCAAAGATCTTATTGTGAAAGATTCATCCATGCATGTGTTGCAAAAAATAAAAAATAAAAAATGTAAAAAAAATAAATAAATAAAAGAGAGAGATTGTAATATTTAATTAAAATGTCATAACTTGAAGTTCCAGACTTCTCTCTGATGATGTTTGCAATCATTTAGTCTGCTTGGCATTCTGCTAAACTTCCAGGATAAATTCAAGTATGTCATACGGTTTTTATAATAACATGAGGGTGAGCAAACAACAGAATTTTATTTTTTGGGTGGACTTGTAACTATCCATAGTCTTCATTTACTAAAACAGCACTATTTGTTGGTAACACCATACATCTGTACAATGTACATAGTTCTTGATTCTTAGATGAAACCAATACAGCAAATCAGCCTCTTTCAATAATAATTCTTCACAGAGCTAAAACTGACCTAACAGATTTATTCAGCAGGGAAGCGTGGAGATGGTGTTATTTATTTACTCCTGGTGCTCTCAGAAGTGAGTAATGTCCTTTCAAGAGGACAAACCTCTGGAACGGGCCTAAATCTCCTTGCCACTCAAGTTTTGAGTTTGAGAGATGTGTTATTTCAGCCGGGAAGGGGAAGGAGGATATAATCTTTTCTGCATGACCTGCCAACTTTGAACGAAGTGCTTCCCCAGCTCCTAACTCAGATTTTTCACATGCGACTGAAGACAAACTATGTTTTATTCCAGGAACACTGTTATTTGAATATCACAGGAACATGGGTTGCTTACAGACCTGTGATAACACCTGTCAAAAATCAGTGTTTACTTTCACAGCCACAGTACCTGCCAGTGTGTCAAGGGACAACTTTATTTTGCTGCTGATTGGACGGAGACGATTACACAGCATAAAATGTCGGAGTGACTTTGATGTCAACTTTCATGTCGACACAAAAAAGCACAGAACCCAAGCGAGATGTTTACATAACAGCGCTGTATGACATGAACACACACACACACACACACACACACACACACACACACACACACACACACACACAAACACCCCAATCCATTAATCTCACTCTCAAACTGTACTCCAATATAAAGTGTATAATGTATATAAAAAAAGATAAACTGGTAGTCGCAATCACGCATTCACCTCTACCTTTCTGATCACTTCCTGCAGTGCGTCCAGCAGCATTATTTTGACAGTATGTGCACAGTAACACATTTACTTTACTTTTAACATGAAATCAGTTTACTTTAATTCAGATTCCTGGGCTTATTCCAAAGACAAAAAAATGTCTTCATTAACAATGTAATAATGTCCTCTGCAATGGCTTTATTTTTTTGGCTAGTGTCACAAAGGCAGAGAAAAATAATGTTAAACACAACCAAATTGTTTTTTGAGCATTGTTTAATGTTAATGTTGTAGGTAAAAATGCAATGCTCATGGTGTGAGATGATTAAAAAAATAAACAAACAAATAAATAAACAAACAAATAAATAAGATAAATAAGATAAATAAGATAAAATATATATAAAAAATAAAAATAAATAAATATATATAATATATATATATATATATATATATATATATATATATATATATATATATATATATATATATATATATAGTGAGACACAATGCAGCATCCGTAGACATGCATCTGATGCATAGGCCAATATTTAAAAAAAAGCTCAAAAAGAATAGCAAAAAGTCAGTCACTCCTAAAATACTTGAGATGAGCAAAAGAGCAAATTCACATCCGTAATGCAGTTTTATTTATATAATACAATGCAACACATCCAAGGAGACAAATTAATAAAGTAAAACTGCAGAAACAGATCAAATTAAACCAATTTAAGAATGAGATGTCTTGAGTGTTCGATAAATGTCACAAGTCTAGTTTATTCCATGACAGTCTGAGAGATTAGATGTTTTATTTTCCAAAACGATAACATCTATAAATGGATACACTGCATTTCCATGTCAAAATGCTTTGAAATCCAGCTAAAGAGACCATAAAAACGGGCGAAGCAAAAACACGAATATTTAAATCTCAGAAGCGTTACCATCTGTAAACATGAAAACACAGATAAACATGCCGTCCCCGTGACAGAACAGCAGATTGGAGGTTTAAGGCTGCTAGTGCCCAGCACGTCTTTTATTCGTCCCTGACATTAAAGCCGCCATTCCATTCCAGTCCTTACCTTCTCCGGTTGTCATAGAGCAAGCGTCTCTTCAATTCACGCAGAGACTGCAAATACAACGAAGCTCTAGCTTTTTGTACAGTCTCTCTCTTGGGTCTCCGCCTCTCCCTCCCTTTCCCTTCCTGCTGCTGTGGTCTTGTGACTTCACCAAAGACAAAAGCCACCCAACTCTTTTAAATAAAGGATTTAAAAAACATTTCCTTGTAAAGAATGAATGTAATGTACAAACAGTGGATCTGGGGCTGTTTGCTTGTCCTTTACTTTGCTACCCCTTAATCTATTTTGGGTTTATGTTCACATCACTTGAATCATCTTTCTAATACCAACTAAAATCCTGACAGGAAAGAGACTCCGGATACTCTGGACCTCACACAAACAGATTTACACAATATATTAGCAGTGCAACTGAAAGACATTCCCTATTCTAAAATACTATTAATATTTGTGAATATTAACTGAAGGTGAACTATCCTTTTAGGTCAGCTTTCAGTTCTGTCGGACAAACGCATTAAGACAGTTTTCAGTCACTATAATCTGTCGCACGGACATTAGGGTTGTGACAGTGAGGACATTTTCCCACCCGTTAATCGACATGTGACAATACCGGTAATACCGGTATCACCGTGGGGGCAGGGGCGTTCCCTCTTTTTCTCACTTTCCTTCGCTTTTAAATAGCTTGTATAAGCGGCGTGCACATATTACTTTAATTTTCGAATTAACGGCAAAAGTCAACAGGTTTTTCAAAATCCAGGCGCTTTTGCATTCCGTTTCAAAACTAAATCATCGGCCATTGTCTTGCCTGTCTTATCTCACACTTCTTGTCAGTCAGCTCGACTCACTCTCCTCACTGGACAAATAAAATCTGATCTGTGATGTGACTGTCGTTCGGCACACTGCATTGAACAGCCGCATTCAGTTTTTAATTGTAGTGTCTATTCTTTTACTGAACTAAATGATTTTCATTACTACAAAAAAATCTAAATGACGGTGGGGGTGGGTGCCACGATGGGCAAGTGACGCAACCGGTGTTGCGGCTGAACATCGGTATCACCGTCAACACCATCTATTGCGGCAAGCCTAACGGACATGTGTTAAGTCACAGGACACAGGACAGTCACAGGTCTCCTGGTTTTCATCCAAAATATCTTAAATTATTTTACTAAAACAAACAAATCTCTCACTTTTTTCCAACAACGATGTTGAAGTTTAAAAATGAAAAAAACTTCGTTCCTGTGGCTCAGTGGTAGAGCACTGTGTTAGCAGCGCAAAAGATTGTGGGTTCAATTCCCAGAGAACACACATACTGGTAAAAAAAATAAAAATAAAGTATAGCTCGATTGCACTGTAAGTTTTATCCAAAGCGTCTGCTAAATGCGTAAATGTAAATGTAAAATTTTCATTTTGGGGTGGAGTATCCCTTTAAGGCTTCTCATCACAGCGTATCTAAATCAGAGTCGCTCAAAAGCACACTCTTACCATGGGTTATCATTTGTAAAACTCTCACAGTTCCAATACGGCAGCAACAAGGTTCATGACAAATTACTTTTTATGGAGCAGCATGATCACATCAAAGCATTTCAATTTCAAAATCAGAATGATATTATTCTATTAAATAAACCAAAAAGATGACAAAGTAAGTCCCTTTGAATCTAAAGTCAGACAAACACACAAAGTGATTTTCTCAAAGCACTGCAGCATACAACATGAAGAGTAAGCCATTGCTCGCTCGCTCTCCCTCTCTGTCAGGTGTAATTTTAAAGCTGACCCCCACCCTAAAAATGATGATAGATTCATGTTTTACCTCAATGTATTAACTCTGCCTGATTTCACTGACAGTTCAACCAGATTTACAAAGAAATTCGAAGAGACGATCACCCAAATAAACAGACATTTCATTATTAGTAAAATGAAACAATCTTTATACCACAGATGCTGTTTTCAACCACCCACTGAAACGCAAAATATGCCCAAATCCTCTAATATAATCTGCACAGGGCCGCAGGGGAGGTCAGGAGGAGGAGGTGGAGGAGTGGGGGACTCAGACCTCCCTAATTCTGTATTTCAAACAAACATGCTTCACAGACTCTAACACTTATAGACCTGCAACTGTCATGCCAAAACCTTCCTGATTCATAAAGCCTGATCAAAAATGCCTTTAAGGTTATCACAGTGTACCTGATCAGGTAAATACAGTTATTCTTAAACAGTACTTATAATATTCCAATAATACAGTACATTATAAATCATACAGTTTGTGTGGGTATTATTGACCATACTGTTTTTTTTCTGTTGTGATGCTTCAAGTAATTTAAGGAGGTACTTCAAGTCAGTATTGGGAATACCTGCACTATGACATCATTATAAGATGCAAAGAGATAACAGTTCCAAATCCTAGTGAGCTGCCTATGTAGATAGCGTTTTAAGGCATCACAGGCATGCATACATGAAAGGTAGTTACCTTCTACTGGACTAAAGTAGCATTACATGTATCCTTTACAGAAAAGGCAATCCCATAATGCACTGTGATAAGCTCAGTAAATAAAATCCTTCCAAGATGGTGGATGATGCAAGAGAAATGTTGATAATAAATATAAATCCTCAATTCCTAAAAGCATAGATTAAAATAGCAGTTCAATCTAATTAAAAAAAATTACAACATGGTGTCTACGTAGAGTGTTACAAATGGGTCACTTTTGATGTTGAGGATGATGTAGGAAGTAGAACTAGGTTTTGGAACACAGCCAGGGTAAATATCCAAGCTATGATGTTTAAAAGTCTGTTTGTACATTTGAATTCTTGGAATTTCAAAATATATTCTTCCTACCTGAACCTGAGGAGAGGATCATGTTCCCAGATCTTTGGACTTCATCAAACTTGCTGAAAATTACATTCAACCTGTTAAAAAAAACACAACAACAAAAAAACAAGAATAAATCTTTTAAAAGTTTAAGATTTCTCAGATACAGAAAAACAATTACTAGACCTTCAGAGCAGTAAATCTGGAAATGTGACCCCGGGTGTACACAAAACAATCCTCAGAAACAGGTGTCGCAAATCAAAACAAAAAAGGCTCTTACCACCTTACCACACTACACTACTATTTAACAAACGCTTAGACTATTAACTATGGACATTATGATATGATGACCTAACTCATAAACTATGGACACAACAGGCAGTAAAGTACTTGGTTGC
Source organism: Cyprinus carpio (assembly GCF_018340385.1). Taxonomy (NCBI): domain Eukaryota; kingdom Metazoa; phylum Chordata; class Actinopteri; order Cypriniformes; family Cyprinidae; genus Cyprinus; species Cyprinus carpio. Next base: position 21,507,824 of record NC_056580.1, on the reverse strand, counting down.
TTACTATGTCGGTAGGTGGTCTAAATGTGTGGTTAAAGGCCAGAACAAGCTACAATGAAGACCAGACTATTTGCCGGTAGCCGTAAGTCTGGCTGAGCAAAACTGGTTGTGATGTAACAGTTGATGTGTCACATTTCAGCATGGATGGTTTTGTGATCCTGTCAGTGTAACGCAAGCTTTGCACCAACTATATCTGATGCCAAAGCAGACCTGCAAATCCAAAGGTACGTGTAATCCATGTGCAAAGAGGTTAGCTAATCATAACAGAGGTCATTTAAAGTTATAAAAAATATATCAGCAAAAAAAATATCTTGTTTAAAGGCTAAAGAGATAGTTGTATACAACAATACTGTTATTCAATGAAAGAAAGATCATAAGTGGATCAAAGGAAAAAAGTATTTTAATTATAGTATTGCCTCTTGAATGAAGCAACAATTTAGGAAACACTTAAGCATTCTCAAATGACAGCAAATCACTTGGAGAACATCTGAAACTGAACCATGTAGCGCTGCTCCCTGAAACTCCTCTCACTGCATTAGCACAAAGCTGAGGATGTTTTCCTCCTGTAACACCCTCTGTGAATCCTTCATCCTTTACATCCCTCTCAGATGATTGTCTGTGCGAGTCAGAGACATATCCCCAGAGTCCTGAGCATCAAAGCCAATTCATCATCATGTACTCAACTCACTGTGAGGGGATTCTGCCGTGCTGAATCTGGATGGGCTTACCACATTTCTATGCCTTACAGCGTGGCAAAGAATCATTTGAGGTCATAAATATGGCTGAGTGATAAAATGAATACTCAAAACTTACATTTCTGGTATTGATTTAAAAAAAGCAACATTGTGATGATGTTAATGTTCAAAGCTCTAACTGGCAAAGTCATTAAATTCTAACTAGGACAAGTAAGTAAAGCCTTGTAATATTTATGGTTGTTTCCAACAATCATGCTGTTAGGATTTGATTTTAAATGTGGGCATCCCTGCTGACAACCACTGACAAATGCAAACATTTAATCCTAAATCCATCATTTCTGCTTAACCAAGTGCAACACAACAGAATTTTGAATTGCAAATGAGACTGGATGCCTTTTCTGCCGTTTGAGAAAAGGGAAATGCTGCTCGTTAAACCCTTATGCACTATAGTGTTCAAAGATTTCTTCCTCTATTTCCTTCATCCATGCAAACTGACTATGTGCCTCTAAATTAAGCTGAGAAGATTTGAATTTTGCAGATACATCCATGCCAGTCTGTGAAAAAATAGCAGTGTTGAAAAACTGTCAGGCTGTCAGTGTGCTTAAAGGGGTGCTATTATGCTTTTTCACTTTTTCAACTTTATTTAGTCTGTAATGCTGCTGTTTGAGCATAAAAATTATCTGCAAAGTTACAAAGCTCAAAGTCCAATTCAAAAGGAGATATTTTATTTAACAGAAATCACTTTTTAAAAACTACAACGAATGACTCATTTGTACTACAACCCATATTTTCTATGATTTGTGATATCAAAAATATCAACGAATGGGACGAGACCTGGTTGAGCTGCACTAGAGAAGGCAATGAGTGTTATCACTATGTCAGAGACATGCTAGCTTTCCCAAGGCTTGATTTTGAGGCAATATTTACACTGAAGCTCACAGGTGGCTATGGTAAGGGGCATGACATTTCCCAACCAGGCGTTGAGTGCTGCCAATCACAACACACACTGGCCCGGGTAACCAATCACAGCACATTTCGTATTTCAGAAGGCGGGCCTTCATTTGATCATTTGGGCCTTCACTATTCAAGCAGTTCATGCCAGACTGGGGAGAGAGGTGTTGTAATAATGTAAAATATGTGAAAAATAATATGTTTTTTTAACAATCTAGTATGAGAGCCTGTTCTAGTACAAAATCAAGACTTTGTAAAAGAGCATAATAGGACCCCTTTAAGACTTAAACTGGATACTGAACATTTGGAAAATTAAAACTTTGTTTTGCACATGATTTATGATAAATGTGAGCTTTAGAGATAAATAAACAAGGGTTTAATTCTTCCATTGATCCCTCCAAGGGCCATTTTATTAAGGGCCAAATTGTTAATTGTTTAACTGGTTATCATTTAGTAACAGGATTTGGTCTAGTCCCAAACAATTTGGGTACAGATTCACATGAAGCCAACTGAGAAGGCAGCACGGAAATGATATTAATCTTATAAATCAAATATAATGAATACAGCTCTCAGAAGTGGAAATGAATTAGCATTAGTTTAAAATAATTTCATAGGACCCAAACGATTGTACTAATGAGATCTGGTGAATTAACTCAAAAATACTGGGGCTGCACTACATATACTTGAGCCTTGATGCTCACAAACAAGTTGGCGGTTTGACGTTGTGTCCAAAATCACAGCAAACTGTTTTCCCCAGCCATGTTCCAATTGAGCCTGCCCTCATAGGTCTTAAAACTCTAACAACTGAGAAGATCAGAGAAACAGATGCCTGCATAGGCCCTGGAGACATGCACAGATTTTAAGTGGGAGGGACACCTAACAGATGTTACAACCAAATTCAGACCACAAGCAAATGCTGGCATGCCTTCTTCCTCTCCATGCACTCAACTTCAGTCAACTCTTGCTTTGTAGTATCATGGTTGGACGCTTTTTTTTGGTAGGTTCAAACCAATAGAGCAAAACATCTGAGATCACGCTAAGAATTCCACACTTTTCTGAATTCTAAACAACCAAATCAGGAGGTTTAAGCTTAAATGAGCACATAATGTCAGCCTCTAAAAGCATATTAGCATATTAGTCTCAAGATAGAGGGCAGAGCCAGATTCTGGGTCTGGAGGGAAATTAAGACCTAATGACCTGTATGAATAGCCACTTTAGCCTCTTAAGGGAATCATTACAGTACTAACAGAGACTGGTTCATGAATGTTTTCACTCTGTTTAGAAACACATACTAATGGGGGAAAACTGCTGTCTAGATTTATCAATGCCTTATAGAAGTAAATGAACATATGCAGCAAATACCTAGAGGGAAAAAACCTTCAAAACAAACAGTCCAAAATTAGACAGAAATCCATCTGAATTAGAAAAGACACCTGGGAGTGTCCTGAAAATGCTAATATTGTAGACGTAAAGCTGATGCACTGTCTGCGAACTGGTACAAAATTAGGAAAAAAAGGAAGAGCTTACCTTGATTGCGGCAGTCCTTTTTTGCTAAGGTCAATTCTAACCTTCTCTCCAACATGTCTGTATATTTCCACAAGGCAGTTCATAGCCGCATCCCGAACCTGGGCAGATAATTGGACAACAGTTTCATAATTTCATTCATTTTAAAATGAGTCTGTAACTGTCAAATTTTCCCTTTTCACTGCATCTGTTAACAATAATCATTCATATTGAAAAATGTTTATTTAATAAAAACTCCACATCCAAAACCACCAGCAGAGGTCACTATAGCTTTGTGAAATGTTGCTACCTTCATCCATTGTTCTGTAAAAAAAAACCATGTCACACAGATCAGAGCTGAATCTTGAATGTTTTAGATAACAACAAATGCGCATACCTGACTTGTGGGGTCTCCGAGTAGATTACATATATGTGGTACAATTTTGCTCAGGGTTAAGCCTTGGGCACCGTATCTGAAAAACATAAGTGATGGTGACAGGGAGGGCAGCATTGGGGCATCATGGGGTGTTGTGGTATCTTTGCCAACTTCAGCTTTAATGAGTTATTCTTGAAGAATGTGCTGCTTCATTTTCATAGCTTAATATCTCTATTCAGCAGAGAAATTCAACTGCAAGTGGAAATTTTAAACATAAACGTCAGTGTAAGTTGTGTTTATGTTGAATGAAAACTACAATATCCAGACTGAGAGGACAATGGGACTTACGTGTTCAGAGTTGAGATGAGACAGAGACAGACTCCCTCTCTGGTCCGGTTGTTTTTGTGTTTGAATCCCCCCAACATTCGGTCCCATATATACTGTGTAGACAATCCAAATGTAATGCTTTCAATCTAATACAATTAAATAGCAGCTAATCTCATTATGAGACCTCCCATCAGCCTTTTCAAGGAGCGAAGAGTTCAATTCATTAACTAAATGAAATCCAATTTAAAATACCACAAAGGCATTTCGCAAGGGTACTTCTGAGTGGAGCAGGTTGTTCAGATCTTACATTACAAATATTGTTTAGGCTGTCATGATATTTTAACACAGAGATGTCTCTGTGGGCATAATGCACTGTGTTCTCGCAACAGAACCGCAGTGTTAGCTTTAGCATGTCCTGGAATTAATATTTAGGCTAAGTAAAGACAAATACTACCTGAGGAGAAGCTGACTGCTCCATGATCTTCAGCAGCAGGGTTTGATCTTGGTCTCTGACTTGATCTTTGGCATCGCCTAACCGATCTATCAAGCTGGGTAAAACTGGGGATGGAGAGAACAAAGATTAGATATTAGGAATGGGCAAAGCTATTTTCATTACTTATTAGTCAACTAGATGGAAGCTATAAATCATTTGAGACTGAAGACCTTCAGATTATGTAACAAAGGGAACATTTCTCACAGCAGACAATCTGAAACCTGACAGTGATTGCCTTGAAATTCACTGATAAATGCAGTAAATTTGTTACAAAAGCAGTGTTTGATGACTGCAGCAGTGATGCTTTAAACCAGATGAATTTTAAGAAGCAACTTCTCAGAGGGTTTCAGTATATGTTGACAGTTCCAGCATTTAAAGCATAACACTCTGTCAGCAAACTCAAGCCTTCTGCAGGAAGCTGTATCTCTTCGTTTGTCCCCTTTAAAGCACCACTGCTTAAAAAGTGATAGCAAAAAAAATTTCTTCAGATAAATTTCAGATAACATGAAAATGTAGTGTAATACATTGATCCTTATTTCTTGTTGTAATAAAATCTGACAGAGATTTTTTTTTTACACAAGTAAGATAAGATATTAATATTCCTACCTGTACCAACTTGGGGCCGAAATCGGTCCTGTAATCTCGTCACTAAGGCTGATAGCAGGTCCATTCCCATCAAAGCTAACTGAAGGTGAAAAAAAAACAAATTAAACAGACAAAAAAAAAAAAAAAAGTGTATTAAATGTGTGCATTTTTATTCTTTTTAAATGTGTGTATTGCTACAATACACAAAAATCTTTAATTAGCTTAAAAAATCTTTAAGTAACTGTTCAAAGTCACTGTCAATTCAAAGTGGGCTATTACAATGAACAAAGTAAAAAGATACAATTATGGCAGCCCCTCCCCCCAAACTGAATGAGCAGAGCAGAGGATTATGGGTAACAAATAGGGCATCTGAGTCTGAACCAAGCGGCAACATCCAGCTCTCTCTCGTGAAGCCAATAAGTAAGTGACTATAACTGCAATTCATAGACTGGCCGCTAGAGCCATAGACTCCCCATGTTAAAGGGGTCATGAAATGAGAAACCAAATTTGCCTTGATCTTTTGGAATATAAGAGGTCTTTGTACCATTAAAACGTCCTGCAAGTTTCATAGCTTAAGACGTCCTCCCCATTATAAACGAGCCATTTATTTAATCAAGCTCTAAATACAGCTCGTTCAGGATCCATGGTAAGAAGTGACGTCACGGTGCGAAGTGACATTCCAACATTTGCATATGACCGCCTCCAGCACAAGACAACTACGCTCATTTCGTGTCGTTGTCACGCCGCGCGCCTCACAAGTGTTCAGTCGATGGACAGCGAGTGGGTCTGTGTACAGGAAAATTACAATGCCACGCAGATATGCTCAAACATATAAGGTTTTATCATTGCAAGAGCCATCGCTTCGAACGCATCACTCGCTACTAAACAATTACGCTCAATCTGCAAATGTTCTGGCTGGGGATGTTAATAATTGATCCATAGGCACTGTCGTTAGCCAATCATAACAGCGGGCATTAACACTGAACTCTTAAAGGGGAAACAACCCAAAAAAAACAGACTGTTTGAATCAAAGGATGAGAAACAGGATGGGAAAATGTCATTATTCACTACATTTAAAAAAATTTTTTTAAAAAAAAACTATAGTAATACTATAATTGCACCTAGGGGACCATTATAATAAAATAAAAAAAAACATGTCATGACACCTTTAAAATGGCCAACTTTACAGCAGGAAAAAACATGTTCACAGCCTAGTACAAAAAATTATTTTGGTCTATATTGCTAATTTTGTTCTTCATGACAACTGTGAGGGGGGTGAATTTTTTTTTATAACTCATCCATTTAAATTATATTAAGCCTTTAATTTCTTAATTAAGGGCGTGGCCACTTGAGTGACAGGTGGTTTGCCGCTGCTGACACTGGTGGGCGTGGCTTTTTTCCCATTTTCGATGATCCGGGAGTGACGCGTAGCCAAGATGGTGACTGCCCGCTCCGCCCACTTAGAGCTTCAAAAGCGCTCTTCTGAAAACTACGGGTGACTTCACGGACACTACGTCCATGTTTTTATACAGTCTATGGTCTGAACAAACAATGCAATGAACTATGGAAAACAGACAAATTTCAGCTGAATCCAAAAGAACATATTACAAGTATGAATACTAGTACTAGAAATACTACACATTCACATACTACTAAAGATTAGTGTGTTTATGTTACTCCAAACAAGTAGTGCAAAAGATTATGGGTAAATCCCTAACATCTTATTTATTTTCTCCTTTCTCAGCCTTTTTTGACATTGCAGCCACAGTAGTTCCTTTCCAGTAACGTTCATTACACATATTTAAAAAAATTTCACTTCAATGGTCAGCAACTTGGTCTCTCTTTTATTCCAACCATCACCGAGAAGATCGGCACAAAAACAAAGATACTGCAAATGCTCCGCCCAACCACTTAACTTTCCCTGTCAGGGGGTTGAGAACTGTTCAATAAGCATATAGTGAGAGCAGACGTGCTAACACCATATCAACACAATTGCATCACCTGACTTCTAGAAGACAGATAATGGTGCAATTTTTGGAAATCATCACGTTTAAATTTAATCTCCAGTCATTTGTTTAAGTTTATTTAACATATGTATTTAAGCAGCTAGGTTTGACTATATATCTATTATAACAAAGTCCTGATCCTTTGTTTTCACCCATACAGAAAATGACTAATTATGCTGGTGACACCCAGGAATGAGACACAGATAAACCACATCAGCTGAGGAGAGTATTAAATGCCTTGGAGGAGGTGCAAAAACGGCAAGTCGTATCATGAGGCACAGTATGTATTTTTTTTTAATAAATTAATACTTTTATTAAGAAAGGACGCATTCAATTGATCAAACGTGACAGTAAAAGCATTTTTAATCTTACAAAAGGTTTCTATTCAAATCAATTCTGTTCTTTTGAACATTCTATTCATCAATGAATCCTGCAAAAATGTATCACGGTAGCAACTGTTTTCAAAATAATAATAATAATGATGATAATAAGAAGAAATTTTTCTTGATCATCAAAACAGCATATCAAAATGATTTCTGAAGGATCATATGACACTGAAGAATGGAGTAATGGCGGCTGAAAATGCAGCTGTCACCACAAGAATAAATTACATTATTAAAATAGAAAACAGTTTTTTCTGTATTTTTCATCAAAGAATTGTAAGCCCGCCTCCTCCCGATTTGCAAACCAAACCATTTTCTCACCAGCAACCTCCTGCTTCAGACCAAATTTAAACACACACTATACCGCTATTTATATCTCTCCTATCCACCATAGTCAAAGAAAAGAGTCAAGGACTATTGTTCTCCTTTCTGAGCTTATGTTTCATCTCTCTGTGCTTTCCTTTGCTTCATTCCTTTCTCTGTTTCCTTGTTAATGGCTGATAGGAAATACACAGGAGGTGATCGATCATTCCAGCTTCTGCTCCAGGCTCAAATCAATACCAAAATAAACCATTACATAAGACTACGCAGACTCCGTCACACCTGACTAGACAAACGGTGAATAGCAGGAGAGAGGAGGCATGTATCTGTCAGAACACGATAACGAGACTGATCTGTTTCATGGATATGTGCTCATTCCCCTGGTTTTTTCGTCTTCAACAATTCAAACCACCTTGCTAATCAGTCCAACAGTGCCTGTACATCCCTCACTAAGACAGTGGAGCTCAACCTTTTTTCGTGCATGGCCCATTTTAAAAGGGGTCATTGTCATGAGGAATCAGATTTTCCTTTATAGTTTATTGCATTAAAATTCCAAAACGGAGATTTTCAGTCAGAGGGTCAAATAAATAATCATGTATTATTAAATTAACCGTTTCATCTACTTAAAAAAAAAAAAAAAAAACAATTTCACAGACGACAAATTACATTTTTATTTCACAGGTCAATTTCATTATTATTGACTTTTCTTTTTAGTATCTTGCATCCTGAAAACCCTGTTATGGAAGCAAAAACTCATTCTGCATGAATGTCTAACTTGGATCAATATTTGTTTCCTGTGAAATATTACAATTTAAAACTTCTGTTCTTCCATTTAAATATATATTAAAATGCTATTTTGAATTGCAAAGCTGAATTTTCAGCAGCCATTACTCAAATTTTCAGCGTTATGTGAGCCTTCAAAAATAATTCCAATATGTGATTTTGTGCTCAAGAAACACTGCTCATTGTTCTCATTGTTCAGTATCAATACTGAAAACAGTCATGACAAGCTTTTCAGGATTCTTTGAATAGAAACGTCAAAAGCACATCATTTATTTGAAATGGAAATCTTTTGTATCATTCTAAATGCCTTTACTGTAATATTAGATCAACTGAATGCATCCTTGCTGAATAAAAATATTGATTTCTATCCCCAAAAAAGAACATACAGAAACAGGAGCTATAAAAATTATGCTACAAAAAAGGGGAAAACCCCACAAATAAGATCCAACTCTATATGCAAACCCAAGGTTAAAAAAATCTGCACTATGATTTCTTTGGTGGTGTGTTACCAGCATCATTCCAGACTGATGTAGCTGGTAAAATAAGCTTGTCCCAGATCCTCACAGGAACAGCGTCCTCATTAGGCCTGTCCAAATGGGAGGGCATTATCCAGGCCAGTGAGACTGCAGGACTAAATGATCTGCAGGGCACAGGGTGTACACTGCCTGTTAAGGAAATCAGTGTTCAAACTAATTTTTGTAAAAATAAATAACACAGTGTTAGTCTAACAAAGGTCTTTCCAGTCAGGATGGGTTGCTAAAGCTATCAGGTCTCTCATTTGCATAAAGCTGAACTCTACTTACCTTGTTTCATTGCCAACAACCAGTATTAATCATTACGTCAACTCGAAAAAAGAATCTAGTTTTGCTTCTACACCGGTTTTCTCATTGGTGCCAGCTTTGTGAGAATTCTCTGCAATTTTCCATGAGTCAAGGAAGAACAGCTGGAATGAAGTCAACAGGCCCAGACATGGATGCAAGAAATCAACATTGGCCCACTCTCCATGTGCTGGGTCATTATTATTATCATACCTGCAACCGCACCACCACTAAGATTAAGTAATGGCCATACACTCTACATCAGCCTTGTATTTTGGGAGGATTGTGAGTTCAAAGGCTTTTTATTGAATAAGCTGGTCTCAGGTCAGCGCTTGAGGGAGATTCAAGGCCATCTGTAATATAAGACTAATGTTGCACCACAGCTATACTCAAGTAGTACAGTGGCTCCCTGAGTCACCGGTAAAAAGGGCCTGAGGGACGTCAGGAGCAGCTAAGTGGAGTCTGAACAGAGAAAACGCCTACGATACTGCAGTCACATCACAGCAGCACAGCACAAGAAACACCGATACTGAGCAACACTCGCATCACCAGACACTTTCCCTGCCTGAATTTCTTCTGAGATATGCCTGAAATGAGATGTCTTCTCATTCTACAAAATAAGTGCCTCCCACTTCACTTTTCACTGGCTTTTCCATCACTGAACGGTCATGTTCTCTGAAATGAGAGCAAGTTTTGCTGCTTACAAGAGTCCTTACGATTAATGTGAAACTCAAAAAAGGACCCAAAAACACCATAAAATAACCATAAAAGAAGTCCTTTCAAAGTGCATGTTAAACAGTGAAATAAAAGTTATTATTCACTGAATTACCCTTTAAAACTAAAATTAGTTAATAGGCTAATTCAGGAGTTAAAACAGGAGTTCATGAGAGAACTGCAAGTGGTTTGTAAGTTGATGTAATGCAAATAATTAATTGAATCATAAAAAAAGTTAAATTCTTTTTCTTTACATTTTTTAATTTTCTTTTTTTTAATTTTAAAAGTACAATTTATTATTACAAAACTTATATCTTAATTTTTTATAATTAGTTGTAATAATATTATTGTAAATAAAATAAAAAAATCAAATATAAATAATCTAAAATATAATACTAATACAAAAATGTTTTTTATTATTTTTATTATACTGTATAGACCTTATGTAACCAAGCCCCTTTTCAGCACTGCGCTGATTGTCTTCTGTCTTCTGGTTTATATTTCCACAGCATTAAGGTAAGATCTTATGGATTTATGAATGAACCTATCATTTTAAAATCTCCCCGGTCTACTGACATTTTTATTCGTGATAACTTCTGTTAACTCTACAATAAATACATCCACTTCATCAGTTAATTACTCTTTGACAGCAATTTCACAGAATATTTAAAAAAAGTTTGTGAATACCTGGGCTCCATTTGAGTTGTTGGACAAACACTAGTAGCATATCTAAGCTAGCTAATAGACAGTATTGGCTAGGTAAAGGAGTGCAAGTTTTCAGAATACAACGCTGGACTAAAAGCACATCAGGGGAGCTTTTAAGATCTTCAGAGAGCTCATGGGACCGATTACTGCAGGCATGATCTCTATCGAAACAACATGCACAAGCCACGAGGAACTAAACAATCTACATCAAACCAAAAATCACAGCAACATAAGAACCACGGAACTTATTTACTGGGCTGAAAGGTTACACAAGAAATACAGAACCAACAAGCTACAGATCAATAACAGTGAGCTAATTTAAATTTCAAATTAGAGCAAGGCATCGGTCAAAGAACCAAAAAACATCACTGTCCTTTCTGTGACCTTTATGACCCCTATTAAACCGCATCCATATTTAAACATGCATGAATTTGAGAGAGCTTATCAGCACTGCCCTGATCCCAACCCTATCACCTTTGTCTTTATGTAAGAGGGAGAACACAGCACTGTCCACACACACTGTCCTCACAAACATCACTGTGGTTCACTGGGCTGCAGAACTGTCTACAGGCTATTTAAAAACTTTCAGGCACTGTGCTAGAGACAACAGCTCTCATATATGAACAGCACTGCACACAATATCCTCTGTGAAATGAGAAAACAAACAACAAAAACAATCTCATTACTTGTTAGTGCAATAAATGTTTCTGTGTTACACGTAAGCTTTTCAAATTAAACTAAAGCTGCTGGATCTTGATAATGGCGTCACTAAGAAACTGTCTTCATAAAACAGCACATTTTCAGAGAAAACAAAAACAACTGAGGGAAAGATTAAATCATCATTTCTGAATATTAACTATTTACAAAAACAGACATTCCTAATTTCCCGTTTGGTGTGGTAAACACAAAAAAAAAGTAAATGAAAAATAAATAACACACACACACACACACACACACACACACACACACACACACACACACACACACACACACACACACACACACACACACACATATATATATATATAGATAGATAGATAGATAGATAGATAGTGAATTTCATTTCCTCCTAAATTATATTTAACATCCTCTATTCTTCAGGAAATCCCAATGCATTTTAAATATTGTGGTAAATCCACTTTAGTAGCATTCAAAATTATCGATTTGAATTTTTTTGTTTAATTTTCCATTTATTTTGACAAAACAGTACAGAATTTTAATATTGGCATAACATTAAAATAATTATCAGCTTATGGGTATTGGGCAGAACTGTAGTGCAGCCCTATAAATCAGTCAATGTTGCTGTGCAAGCAGACGGACAAAAGCCACTGAAAGTCACGCAGTAACGACAGGGTCTGACTATGACAACCCGAGCATTTCCTTCTTCCTCACAATAGAATGCCACACAAGCCTACACTTAGAGGTCAGAGGAAACTTTCCAACTGCTTGGAATATACACTCAAGAATGTCCTCAGGTGCTGACCAGTGCAGGAAATCTGAAGTCAGCCGAGTGTGCATGAGTGTAGTGTGTGTGTCAAAGACAACTTTCTCTAATCCATCAAGTTGCTGGGGTGTCCAAAGTCCAAAGTGTGTGCTCCATACAAGTCACAATATTGGTAAAAAGGCAAGACATGGACGCAAGCATGACTCCATTTTAGATTGACTCTCTAAATAACAACTTTGAATACTCCAGCAGTGAGAGCGAGGGTGGCTCAGCGAAAGATCGTGTGTAAACAGACAAGCAGCATGTGTGTAAATGACAAATAGATAAACATCTGTCTAAACACTCACACTCGCAAGAAGGGAGTGAAACTAGACGAACAACATAAAGGCGAAACTAAAAATATAATGCTTATACACAAAAACATACACATACATAACCTACCATTCAAAAGTTTGGGCCCAGTACGATTTTTTTGTTGTTGTTTTTTACCAATTAATGGATAATAAATTCAGCAATTAATCATTCAATTGATCAATTGTTTTTTTAATAAACACTGTTTTTTGATTTTCCTATTCAAAGAATCCTGGAAGGAAGAATTAATATTAACAAAAAGACAGAACTCAGTTGACACTGTGTGGCATTGGAAGTGTTTTGGTCATTCGTGCTGTTGAAGGGCAGCTGAATTAACAGCTCTTGACACGTCCACATCAGCACCTCTGCCACATCCATTCCATCTCACTGCTCAAGTAAGACTGACAAACAACAAAGGCGTGCTTTTTGCTCAGAGATCAGATCAGCCGTACAGAGGGCTGAACTCTACACGGGCGTGAAGTTCAGCTCTATTTCCTTCAAAAGCCTGGATGAGCTGGTAACACACTGGTTGTCCTGTTGTGATGGAGGTTACTTGCAATACACACTATTTTGATCATACCTACTATCTCTAACAGAGGTTGACCGATTAATCTGCACCGATAGTCGATTGCTGGAACTATCAGCAAAAATCCATGAATCCGTGCACTCAAAATAACAACAAAATGTTGTATTTTTGTCAAATAATGAAAGTAAACAGGGTGCGCTTTCTGCAATCTAGATCTCTGTGAGCAGTGAGCAGTGTTGTCACAGTACCAAAATTTCAGTAGTCAGTACCAATACAAGTAAAATAAAAATATTACATGAATAAAATTAGTTTATTAATAATTATGAGCATAATTTAACTAATTACGGAAGTCAATGGGAACCAAAACTGTTTGGATACCAACATTCTTCAAAATATCTTCATTCATGTTTCACAGAAGAAAGAAAGTTAAACAGGTTTGGAACAACATTAGTAAATGATGATAGAACGGTCATTTTTGGTGGACTGTTCTTTTCAACACAAACAGCCTACTGTTTTTAAGCAACGCATAGAACAGTGAAACATTTACAGAATTTGACCGGCAGGTGTTCTTGGCACAGACAGCTAATTTTTGTATGATACCTACTATGAAATATGATTTCTCTGGTCTGACCAAGCACAAGTCAATTGGATGAAATGCTAACAGCACAGACAAATGGATGCTTTAGTGTTGTGTTTGTCAAGCAGGCCTTGATGATTCAACGTAAGTTTCAGACTCTAAAAGCAAATCATTGAAGCTCTGCTAGTAGGTTTAGAGTGGCTGTTTAGCACCAACAGACTTCATTAGATGCCTCTTCATAAAGGGAAGCATTGATAGAACACAATTGTAGGAAGAAGACAAGACAGAGTAGAGAGGTATAGAATAGACAGAAACAAAGAAAAGGCAAAATTAGGAAGAAATCCAGCTCAAACAAACTGGATTTCAAAAGGTTTGAAATCTCAGGCACAATAATATTTATATAAAATTTGCTGAAACAGAATATAAGACAGCACAGATGGAATCTGCTAAAGCATCCCAATTCTGCAGAATTTTTTTTTATTGACAAAAGTGACCCTAACTGGTGACTTCTAGACTATAGGATGACACTTGTCACACATATGACTAATCACTAAGATCAATATGAAGAACAGGATCAATGCTTGAGATCCTTATAACCCTGATTCTACAATTAAATGCATGCACACATAAAGAAACTAACAGAATAATGCAGCCATTCTCTTGTATTGTATATAAATGCAGGGTCAGATTAAGATGTTGTCCAATTAATAGTTTGACTAATGGAAAGCATGCAGTATTTTTAGATAGTTAAAATGTGCCTTTTAAAAGTTAATGTCACTGTGATAACAAAACTGAAATATACTGGAAAATATGGTGTCATAAAACATATGGTTAGAGAAGAAATGACATCCACCCTAACCCTGTGCTTATATATTCAAAATGTGAGGATTTATTCAATTAGGCATGCACAATTAATTAAAATTAAAAATAGGTGGTTATATATCAGTGGGAGGAAAATGATTTTGAACTTTATTCACTGAACGTGAACAATGACGATCATGTCTTAACATGATTTCAAGGTCATAACCATATCTTTTCTAATTTTCCTACACCAAAACAAACATCGGCACATGATGAGCTATAATTATGTCATACAAGCACAAAGGTCTATTCAGAGGACGGAAACACTCATTCAGTAAGACTGACAAAAGCACAAGGCCAAAAAGATGGGTTACATAAAAAGGTAGCGCTATTTCCCCCTTAATTTAGTTAAGCAATACATCCGTAGACAAAACCACAGGCTGCTCTGTTCATGCTCAAGCAGTGGAACAACACATCTAATGCACTGGCTCTAAAAAGAATCAAGCACAGGAAAAATGGGTGAATTCAGAGCACCTTTGTGAGATGTCGTTCATTTGTTCATGTGAAGTTCAGAATAATTATCAGGAAAAAAAAAAGAATAAAAATAAAACCTTGCAGGATGTTGTTCATTGGTCTTTGTAAAGTATTTACTAAACTGCAGAATAAAGAATAAAGAATAAAGTGATTAAAAATAAAATAAAAATTTTTAAATATATTCTTTATAAAAATATATATTCTTTTTAATCAATCAATTACATATTCCTTCATAAAAAATGGGTGAATTCACAGCACCTTGGAATGTTGTTTAGTTGTGAAGTATGCAGCAAATTCAAAATAAAACATTAAAATAAAACAAATTAAAAATAATATAAATTTTAAAGTATGCAACTGGAACAAACAGGAAAAAATCTTGTGTTTATATCAACAAGTTGCCTTTGAATGCCTTTGACTGAAATGTTTAATAAAAACAATGCAAAATACAGTTTCATGGATGCTAAGAAATATTCATGTACAGGAAATTGTATTAACTGATAAGAATTGATCCAGTTTAATCAATTCAATACTGTGGCAATTATGGAATAAAGTTAATTTTGGACCTTGACTAAAACGCAGAAAAAAGCCCAGTGAGAGGTGTACTTAAGTCTCTGATGATTTTAGCAATAAATATTCGAGAGTTTAAAAGCTGTGGGAGTTTGAGGAGAGAGGAGAGGAGAGGGTAACAGCTGGGAAGAGAGACAGAGGTGGAACGTTGCCAACTAAATCAGAGTCTCGTCTTCCGGAAGCTTTAGTAGCTTAGGAGAGACAGACTACAGCAGCCGCTCTCTGCATGCAATCATTCCCTCACTGTACTCTGGCGCTCTCCTGCCGCCAGCCTAGCTCCATGCACATCACACACTGTTCAGCGATAAAATAAAATAAAAATAATAAATCACTCACAGCTGAGGACTGAAGAATCGGCAGTGCAGTGGTGTTCAAAAATAGAGTATGGAGTGATGGAGCAAGGTGAGGAGACACAGAGAGACAGAGACTATGGGAGTTTGAATAATATAAACTGACAGGTCAAGAAAAGCATGGACAGCAGGAAGAAACCCACGAGAACACATGAAAGAGACAGTGAAGATGATTAGTCATTGGATGTACTACCATTTAATTAAACTAAATGTATTGCTGATCTTCACTTGTATCTACTAAAATCTACCATTATGTTTATATCATTTTGTATAGTGTTCAAGCAATATGTTTTTTTTAATGAGAATGTTTATTTAATAAAAAAAATTTAATTTAGAGCAGGGGTGCTGATGGTGACTATAAGGTAAATATAATGAAATATATTATAGTTTGCCCAAAAATGACATGTGGGTGAGTAAATGATAGAATTTGCATTTTTGGGTCAATAAACCATTTAATGAATGCAAATAAAATGTACACAAAATTGCTCAAATGAAATGCACACTTATACTACTACTGAAAAGGTCGGCAAGTTTTTGAAAGAAATCTTTTTTGCTCACCAAAGCTGCATTTATTTGATCAAAAATATTAATTTAAAATAACTGTTTTCTATTTTAAGATTTTGACTGATTTCTATTTGAAATGTAATTAATTCCTGTGGTGGCAAAGCTGAATTTTTAGCAGCCATTACTCCAGACTTCAGTGTCACCTGATCCTTCAGAAATCATAATATGCTGATGTGGAGCTCAAAACGTATTTTATTATTATGATCAATGTTGAAATAGCTGTGAAATTTTGTGGAAACCATGAAACTTTTTTTTTCAGGATTCTTTGATGAATAGAATGTTCAAAAGAACTTTTATTGGAAATAATTTTGTTACATTGTTAAAGGCTTTACTGTCTCCTTTCATCAATTTAATGCATCCTTACTGAACAAAAGTATTAATTTCTTAAAATCTTACTGACTGGAGTGCATCTTACACAATAGCTAATCAATTCATTATCAACGCGGATTATGTCAAAATGGTCAAATTTCATTAGCCCTGCCACATATCAGTCTAATGCTTTATATGAAAATATCGAAAATAATCACACAGAAAAATATTTTAACCATTTAATTCTTGTCCTACATCATTTTTTTTTTCTGAATGCATTCTTGCACAACCTGAAGCATGATGACATAATGTGCAGGGTCCACATGTACCTCCTACCAAACATAGGATGACTTCACCATTCTGAACTCAACATTCCAGCACACGCTGACTAAACAAACATTACAAGAGGTTATGCAGCCTACTAAACTTTGAGCCTTGCTCAAATGACAACAGCAACATACTCCACTGCACTGGCTGAAAACAAGACATGATGCTTGATAAATGTTTATCTAACACAGACATATTGTCAACACATGGCAAAGCTAGTTAAATGGTTTACTGTCAGTTTATTATGTTTTTCTTATTGCTGTATAATATTAGAGACTATATTAAGAAATCCAGTTGCAGGATTAGGCCTACTTTCTCAAAAAGCATACACATCATGTCACTTTCGAAAGCATTCATTTTTCCTGTTTCGCTAGAGGCACAGGAGTTACTTACAACCCATTTTAATTCTATTACGTGACATTTCAGAATGAAAGGGATACTGAATGAGTAAGAATGCAGGGTGGGACTTTTTAATCTGCTGGGAATTGATTCAATCGGGAAAAGTAGATTCTATAGTTTTCCTCTGGAATAATGTACAGCGATGAATCATTCACAATAAGACCAGGGCTGCATTTCCCAAAAGTATCATAAGCCTTGCTGATAGAAACCATTTACATTAATGGTCTCTATGATTACCTGAAGCTCACAATGTTTCTGGGAAATGTACGCATATGTATGAAGTAAATATGTTTTTTTAAAGGTCTAGGCGAACTTTCTACCACAGATTTGTATTTTCCTACTTAAAACATAAATAAGGTGGCAACAACTATTATGCCAAAAAGTCTGTGCCCAGTGCAACATGTCTTTTGTTTCAGGAATATGTAAAACAGTAAAAAGACAGAAAAATATTAGGCTAAATGTTTTTGTTCAATTTCGGAAACAAAACATAACTCTCAACAATAAAGGGAGGTGCCATACACAACAGTTGGTTTCTATGAAAGTCACATCTATCCCCACTATTATGAAGTCAATGGTGGTACGAAGGACACAGGGCTTACACTACATCAGCAGCATGAAAAAAAGACCTCCCTCCTTATCTCCCCCTCCATTTTCCTCTCTATCCACAGTCGGACACACTTCCTCTGTAAGCTGCTTAAAGGCAAAATATTCTGCTGCTCTGAAGAAACTTCAAGGGTTCGCTACTAATTTTTTTTTTACATACGTTTACAGGACTTGGTGACAGATATCAGGCCCACAGTGTGAATCCAGACCTATGTGCCATTCAGATTAACGGAGAATGCATGAATTTGAATTGAGTTTAAACACCTGTAGATGCAGATAGACGCAGAAAATGCAGATAAATGCAGGATATGCAAATAGATGCAGAACTGTAATTCAGAATTGGAATGGAAAGAAATTCAAAGAAATGCATACAATTGTTGTAAGTGTAGTTTGCCACAACAAATACTATAATTCTTCAGTATGATTTACCCATAAAAATGTTTACACAACATATGGTATATTTCCAGGCACAACAGACATTAATTTTTGCTCATTTATAAAAAGGGCCAATAATTCTAGCACTGCCTATAATTCCTTTATATCTCACTAATCGGCATAGAAAAACCAGCATAGAATTAATGAAATATGGAACTTTTTGATACACAAATTTACTATTAGTACACTTGTAGCTCAATATATCACATTCCATTTGATATAATTGACCATTACATTTTTATTTCTATAAATTAATCTGAAAACATTTTGTGTTGTTATTGCAAAATCAAAATCTCCTTTGATGACTCCATAGGTATAATATGACATATTCCACATATCAGGGAATAAATAGGCATAATTAGTCAACATTAATGATTAAACGTGTTCTGGACTAGTTAAACTAGAGAAGTTAAATTAAACTTGTTAAACCCCTCTTCGAATTGCAATATAATAAATCGCTCTTCCTGTAATTCCAATTTAAATTCCAATTTATCATCCAGTGGGTGTGGCCAATTCAATACAAATTCATCATGAACTGAAACAGAATTTTTAAATTCTGAATTTTCCCCTACGCTGGTCAAATAATTGACTCACTAATTTTAAAAACTTGGCAGAGGCAGGACGCTGGGGTTAAGATGAACAGACAATTGATTTATAGGCAACATCTAGAGCCCTAGTCCTACTACATGTTCTTGCCAAAACAAATCATCTAGATCCTGCATGATAAAGAGTGTTGACAGCATTTTGTCCTTTACTGGCTAAACAGGTCCTTGGGATTGAAAGGCTAGACAGCATTCATGATCATATAAACAACACTGTGGTGCAAACATGTTAGTACATGATTTACTCTTTGATGGAGTACAAAAGCCTTTATTAATCGGTTTTAAGCTCTACAACAACACCATTAGAGTAAAGATAACCACAAACGCTTTTAATTCAGGTTAACCTATCACTTATCAGAAATGGCCACAACCAACAGGACAAAAACTATTTTATAGTGTTCAAACCACAAAGTGGTGAACTAAAAAGTTTAACACACAACTTTTGGATGAGTCAGATACTCAGTTGTGTTTTACTACAACCAGCACCATGCTGAAGACAAGGCTGTCAAACGAGTCAGGATTACTTCTGATACGGACACATCACACTTGAAGGGCCGACCTCACCCAAACCCTGCCCGAATACTTTCCACATTACTCCCAACATCAACTGCTGTCTCTGTCATGGCTGGTGCTTGTAAATAAAATGTGGCTTGAGCGAATTCATTTGCTCTCAGGCAGTTGGAAGTGAGTACTTACTGACATCCAGCAAAACCTGATGTTGAAAAACACTTTGCTGAAATAACCCTTCCTAGCATTAAAACTATTAGGGTTGGGCAATATACATCAAACAATCACAAATTCACAATGATTTTGCTGACAACATTAAATGAAGAAACGTGAATATTGTAATGATTTTCATGCGCTTTTTATTTGGCCATTAAGTTACTATAACTCTAGATGTACAATCTTTCCTTGTCTCATGACTTGCAAGAAAAAGACAAATGTTTAATTAGCATCTCGGATTTAAACCTGACTAGTAAAATTATATTTGTTAAACTGTTAACTTGGAATAATTTAGTCTAAAACATGCCTTTATTATTTTTAACTGGGGTATAATTTTTTAATTTGTTAAATTTGCAATTTGAAGGTACTTTGAATCATTTGCAATCTACTTTGTTTTGGTTGAAATAAAGGTTTCTCTGAGTGGAGAAAAAATTATTATGAAAAAATACACATAAATATTAAATTACATCAATAGATAAATAAAGAGATCAAATAGGATGATAAACAGAGACTACATTTCAGATATCACACAGTCCTAATAGCTGTAATAAAATATTATCCATTCATGGTTTCTCACAGCAACTGGCTAAAAACATGTTTGATGGGTTTATGAAAGAATCATCCTTCAGATGGGTTCAAATGAGGTCGTTCATGAAAAATGCGATGATGTTCAAATCACGTGACTTCAAAACCTTGAGCCTCAGCTGGCCTGTGACCCTCAGCACTGGGCTTCTCCCAAAAATAATTCACACTACATTCATGATGTCGCAGCATTAAAATGAACACAAAACACAGCAGAGCTGAGCTTCATGTCACTAACTGCTTGACATAATTGCTACATTATGATTACAAGCTGCTCGAGGAACTGACATGAAAAATAATCAGGCTCTGAACACTGTCAAAATAATACATCGCAATCAACAAAACCTACAATGAACAAAAAAAAAAAAATTAAAAAAAAAACACTCAGCACTGCAATGCTATCAGGTCAAGGAGAAATATTTGAACTACAAATCTCTCATGGTTGCTTCTTAAGAGGATTTTTGGCTTGGTTCCCATTAAACACTTTATCTCCATTAATTGCCAGCGTTAGAGTTTGATATTCTAGGACATGAAACCAGTAATTGAGTATAAGCCATCTTATTTCACCCTACAACCTTCTTTAAATGTCTACAGTAGACAGCATTAATTATAAGATGCCTATTGCATAAATAATCATGTATAAAAAATAATAATAAGATTAAAGTCAATCATGTAATTCAATATTGGCCTGAATTTTTGGAGCAAAAGACCAGAAAAAAATAAATACCAACAATTAGCCTGTCATCTACACCTTTTTAAAGGCCCAGTTCACCAAAAAAGTGAATTTTCCAATCTTGACTACAACCCAAAAGGACTTATTTACTTCTATGAGGAACTCCGAAAACCTTTTCTTTTGCATTAGCTGTAACTACATGGAAAATAACCACATGGACATCTAACTTAACTATCATTTTGTGTTCAACACAAGAAAGTCATACAGGTTTGGAACAACATGATGATGAGTAAATGATGACCGAATTTTCATTTCTGGGTGAATGAATATTTAATCATCATCTAAAGATGTGGACCCAAAGTCAAGTCTCTCATTGTGTTTAAGCTTGAAATATATCACCATGAAGGGCTGTAAATGTTCCAGTGACCTCAAAAGCCTGCTCTGTTTTGCTCAAGGGATCGATTCTATGCCAGACAACTGCCTGAAGGAGAATTCCAAAAGAAAAGCCCTTGCTTTACAACCGCAATCCAGTTGACACACCACCCTGCACCCTTTACGGTCACAAAACCTCCATCAAACCTGCAGAAAATTATGATTAAGCATCTAAATGGTATAAAAAGCCTCTCACCTTGAAGTTGCTGGAGTTAACCCAAGAGGTGGCGATACCGTCCACCATTTTATCCAACGCAGTCTGGTCACTCTCCAGGTCGTGACACTTGTCTGCATCTGTGATGTAGTCGATGAGCTCCGAACCCATCTGCAACCTGCGGGCCACATCCTTCTGTAGCACCTGGGTCAGACAGTACTCCATATTGGGCTCCATGGCCTATGATGTCCTGCCACCACCCGTGTGGCAGTGGAGAGGAGAAAACTAAAAAAAAAATGGCTTTTAGTGTACGCAATCCAGGGAAAATAAGAGCACACGCCTATTAATATCCTGTGTGGATGAACCCTAAGAGTGGCACAGGCTGGCAAGAAGCTGAGCGGTAGGGATGTCGACTCGGGAATGCAAACGATGCACCATATGTGACTAGACAACAGCTGATGAGGACTGCGAATTCTCCTTTTTGTCCCTTTAGAAGGCAGCCAAACCACTAGCAGCAGCAGCAGAAGCGCTCTCAGTCACGGTGGAGCAGCAGGAGTTGTGGTAACTAGAGCAGGAGAGAGAGGATCCGGCAGAGCATTGCTTCATAAATTCAGGGGTCCTCCCTGCTCAGGATGAGAAAAGAGAGCTGTTAGCCGAGTACCACCTCTGGATATCAAATGCCAGTGTGGCTGGACCTGCATTTTTTTTTTTAAATCTCAGATCAGCAGCCACTTATGAGAAAAGCATAAAAACCCTTTGATGGTGACATAACTCAAAGTCCGGCTTGCATTCCCTTAACTATTTATTTGCTGACCACACATCAGCTGCATGCTTTTGTGGGATACAGCAAGAGAGGAGTTCCACTCATATTAAAGGGGTAGTTCATTAAATGAACTGGTCTCTATTTAATTTTAAAAACTATTTGCTGTTAAACAAAAAGGACAAAAACACGATAAAAGCAACATAATAGAAGTCCATAGAGTTTGAGGATTATAATCAACCATATTCCATACTGCCGTCACATTAGCAAAATTTAAGCAACATTTTGCAAAAAAAAGGTTCATTGTCTATTGTCAGTACTGTAGCAATGTCACTGTATAAGTGACATTCAATTAGTAAGTGAATTATTGATGTTAAATCACAATAATTTGATGATCTGTAAATATACAGTAAAATTATTGTTCAGAAATTAGTATGCACTGAGCAAACTGCAAACTACTAGGTAATGTAAAGTCTTGGCTGTGTTACACAACAGTAATGCCCCCACTAGGATACTTGCCTCCCTACTGCATTGAGACAAAAATCTGCCAAGGCATCATGGGAATTATCTGGCTGCAATCACAGCTGGTCACCACAAAGTGTATTACTCTGATAAGTAGATTACCTGATGCCCGGAATTTTCCTGAAAGACTTCATGAAATGAACAAAAGTTGCACTGTCCATTGATCAGGACAGAACAATAAAATTTAGGGCTGCACGATATATCAAAATCATTAAAATATCGCAAAATGCATATCGCAATGGAGATAAATGAGTGACTTAATACTTTAAAATGTTATGTATGGTCAAAGTTTTAGGTTGATAGTCGGATGGTATAGCATCTGGAACGTGGATGTTAGTTTGGATATACACCGGACGAGAAGTGCAGCGCCGCGTATCGCACACTTGATGCGTCATGTTCAGTTCAAGACAGCAGTCAGTTAACCTAACCACCAAATAGAGAAATGTTCACTTCAAGATTGAACAAAACAGAGTAAACTATGTGAGTATTTTGAACAGTGTCCTGAGCCGCTGCAGACAGTCGCTGAGTGGCACCATCAGTGTGCTTACAACACTCATAGAAAAAAAATGTATAAAAATTTTAAAGACATGGCGCTTCTCATCAGATGTGCGACCCCCTTAAGCCACCCACAGCTGCTGCCGACAATTTATTGCCAAAACGACAGTGTTTTGGTTTTAAAAGAGATGACCACATGCAGACTGAAGTGATAGGTAAAACATGTAAATCTCAAGTGGCAACACAAAGGTGAAACACTACTATGCTTGGCAGAAAAATCTTCAAACACAGGCGAATCAACCCTCGTTCTCAAACATAAGCAACAATTCATAGCATAAGGCTTTAACAAAACATGTCTGTTCACTTTCAGAAGTTGTAGTGATGCTTTCATTTCCCTGAAATAATGTAAAACATACTGGTTATGTAATTTTTTTAAATATATTTTAATACAATTTAAATTGATTTTAGAAAAAGAAATATGGAATCGCATATTGAACACCATATTATTTAGCATGCTATCACATATTGCTTTTTTTTCTTTTCAATATCGCACAGCCCTATTAAAAATAATGAATGTACTGGTCACTGAGGTACATTAGTGTGTGTAGAGTGGAGTACAAAAATACAGGTTTCAGGATCCAAAAATAATGTAAATACAATAAATACAATAATAATAATAATAATAATAATAATAAATACATTTTTAAAAGAAAGAACATTTTCAAAGTAAAATAAATAAGAATTATTTAACATTCTGCACACAAATGCTCTTTATAAGACTGTCAAATAAAACGGATCATTAGGTTTTGCACAAACTAGTCCATGCAGCTCATCTAAACAAATGTAAACAAATCTTTTTTCATTCAAATTCTTGTCCGGGTAATATTTTGATAAAATTTAGAAAAATGCAAAACAGAATAATGATTCACCGGTGATCCCAGACATTTGGTCCTCACTGTATGTGTGTTTTCTGTCTTCACTGTCACAAGCGATTTTGTTTTTGCTTAGTTTACATTACAAGTCTGTGCCTGCTCTGTACTTAACGTATCTAAGCTACACACTGGTGGGAGGAGACCTTGCCTAATACTCCATAGATCAGTATCACAGGTGTTCATCATTTATTAACTGTGATGTCACCTTAATGTAAAACACACACATTACATGAAAATTCAATGAGGTCAAGCATGATTTACCTGTGCCTCCCTCAAACCACACATCACAGGCCTCCAATCACAGATTCATTAATATCTTTAGTGTTTAAGCATAAACACGTCAATCGGTTTTAAAACTAGATGACTAGTAAATAAACTAACCCTGCTGGACACAATACACGATCATGCAAAAACCTAAATACTCGCCAGTACTGGGTGGAAATCTGATTATAATTCAAAGCAAAACCACCATGTAAAGACAACAAATTAATAATCAAAACAAGACTCAAACAGAATATAATTTCAAGTGAATAACAGATCCTACATGTGCGTCCATGTAAATAAATGTGCACTGATGCTCACGTAGTGTCTGTCACTCTAAATGAGATGCTTAACGTTAACTCAGGCTTCAAAAGATCTTATTGTCTTTTATATACGTTAAATTGTTTAATATCAACCCTCTTATGATGAAATCCGTATCAGTATTTCACTACCAAGTGTTTTCAGATCATGTCTGGATGGATTTGTTTCTTTTTCATTGATCATCTAGCCGGTTATGCTAGCTCTTACTAGCCGACCGAATAAACTGTCAAAACTCCGGCGATTTACACAACACCAGCACATGGAAACGACACGCTTGGTTGAAATAATAGGTTATATACTCACTCTGCCGAATGTAGAGGTGGCTTCTGTGTGAAGTGACACGGGTGGGGTTATTAAAGGTAAACGAGGTATGTCTCTCTAGTGCTGCTGCTGCTCCTGTGGACACAATGATGGAGCTGGAATGCGCATGCGCTAAACACCTCGGCTCTGTTACTGACTGATTTAATGTACAATCAGCTTACAGTTTGGATACAAACGTTGCACCATGACAAAAATGTTTCATTTTATGCCATTATGATTGGTAGCCGTTGGAAAACAACAGCTAGTTTGTGCTCCTTTATCGTGTATGTACAGCTTGCAAGTCATTTCTCTGACTATAGGCACCTTTACTTTTGTAATTACCCATTTTTGCCCTTATATTTAGAGTGTTATACTATACAATAGCCAACAGATATATTGTTTACATCCGCATATCAGAAATCCTCTGGTTTTCTTGTCTCGCCGCCACATGGTCATTTTTCCTTGTGTATCTAAAACAATGAACCTTCATGGCAGGCCATTTTAGCATTGATTCCTAAAAACTATCTACAGTCTATTTGATACTAGTAGCCCATTTATTCTTAATAGCTAGAAAGTATTCCAATAGCAAATAGCATGTTTTTCGAATTTTAAAACTAGTTAATAGACACTAGTTATTTGAATTTATTCATGTATTCAAGTTATTTCTGGTAAACATTTGTAATTTTCCTAAAAGACTTCTATTTAAAATTGTAATTATCTAGAAGTCATTATGATTAGTCTTTACATATCACGAATTAAAAAAATAAAATAAACTAGTGAGATACATGCATATTTCTTTATATAGCACTAGTAAAATTGGAAAAGGAATCAGCAACAATGCAAACTAGACTGAATAGCTCAACTAGTTTGGACAATTTGACATTTGCAATTACCAACATAATAGTTTGGATAGTGACTACAAGCGAAATAATTAGTGATGGGATTTATGGCTCTTTGAGGGGATCCGGATCTTCGCGATCCGTTCCTTTCAAAGAGCCGTTCAAAAGAACGGCTCCTTTGGCTCTTTTTAAATATTTAGTCAGTTTTAAAAAGCCAGCTTGGGGGCACCTCAGTTTATCCTGGAAATAATCACTGGGAGGAATGATGAGGTGAGATTTGTAGTCAAATAATCAAAACTCAGATATCACACACCAATATCTGAGTTTGAATTTTTCTGAAATATTGATTATTACCTCATTTGTCATGTGTGGACTATATTCCATAGGGTTGCACAAATCCCTCTGCTTAGACAGTGACATCTATATTTTGGATTTACCTTTAGTACAAAGTGTGTGTGTGTGTGTGTGTGTGTGTGTGTGTGTGTGTGTAAAGCTACGTTGACTTATGTTATTCATACAATACCTACTCACAAATAAACATCAAAAACAAAGCGGCTGCAATGAATTTCTGTGCAAAACAGCTTTTACTACAAACACTTCCACACAAGAACATCGTTATCACACAAGAACCTTTTGATAGGAAACAAAAAATATTTAAAGTAGATAAAATTAGAATAAATAAAATGGAAATGTCTACATACTACATACTATTACTACTGTAAACTTTGCAAATAGGACATCAGCCCCTTCAAGTCAATGAACAATAACAAAGTGGGCTGCAATGAATGTCTGTGCAAAACAGCTTTTAGTGAAAAATTTCTATACAAGAACAGTATCACAAAAGAACATTTTTAATGTTTTTAAAAGAACAAGTTTTAAATGAACACAAAATGCAATGTAAATAAATACAAAGCAGTTCCTTACTTTATGGCTTTTTCTGAATTTTTCTGGAGTACTCACGTGAAGGATGCGTGCACAACTAATAACTAATATCATCACGCTATAAAGGGTTGGCCTGTGCTGAGTGCGCCCCTCCCCCATAACTGTTCTGTCTCGCGGAGGAGCTCATTTGTGTGCATCTGTGTGAAACACACATAGGAAAAAAGAACGACAGAAAGAACGGCTCCCCTCCAGCCGCGACTCGGCTCCCATCGTTCATGTTTATGAGCCATTCAAAAGAATCGGTTCGTTCGCGAACGTCACAACTCTAGAAATAATACAGAAACTGTTCAACTAGTTAAATCAATTAATAGTATTATTACTGAAATATATTACTATTGGTTCACTTAAATTAAAAATATATGAACACACAGACATCAGTACATTTTAAGCAACAAATGTTGAAATGGCTTGCCATAACATTAAACCCATGGCAATGGAAAACGACTCCTGGTTCCATCTAGTGGTTATTCTTTATCTTTAATTCTTCCATGATCCCTCTTAACTTACATGTAAGCATCTTCACAGTGATAATTTACACAAACCACAGTTTTTGTAAAAAATAGCTTTAAAAAGCCACCAGTCAAAATAGCTTTAAAAAGCACCAAATAAATTGATTTGATCCCCATTTTTATGGGTTAAGCATGTTTTACCAACATTGCAAAGCTACATGTCTGAAGATAGTACTAGACAGAATACATAAAATAATGTGTCAAATACAATGACATCCATTCTCCCATTTAATTTTCAAATTACCAACAAATATAATTTGTGTATTACACAGTCAATTGGACTTTAGCAACCTCTGGGAGACCACATCGTATAATCGTACCCCATAAAGGCAATCGGTACATCTGCATAAAACACTCCTCAAAACATGTGATCCTCTTCTCCAGCCGCTGGGGAGGACTGAGAACTAAACACGTACAAATGGCTCTGAAAAAAGTGAGTCCAGTGTCCCTTCTAAAACAGGGATTTAAGTCTTTTTATAAGTTATTAAATTCTCCTTTTAAGCCGTATGCTCCTCTTCACCATCTTCCACATCCTTGCAGTTTTCTGGAACTGATTTGGCTTTGATGACTATTTCGTCATCAACATCATTGTCCTCAACTCTGATTGACTTCCTCCTCTCCAAAACTGATGGGGTGCACACTGGAGTGACATCCTAAATGCAAACAAATAGTCTTTCAAACACTACTAGCGCAAGACTACATATCCTAGTCATTTTCTGCAGTAACTGTTGGCACATGGGTTTCATTGTGAGTCACAGTGACTGACAATAAGCTTAAAATGTACCAGTTTCTGTCGGCACGGTAATCTTACTTCAGTCAACAGTCACAACTGAGGTAATTTTCAGTCTGTGCCAAGCATATGTCCACAATATCAGTGCAAAAAATGTAAAAAATAAATAAAATAATTAACTGAAATACTTGAACTTACCTCGCTGCATAATGAAACATTGGCTTCTGATTGGGCTTTCTTGGCTGGAATCTGAGCTGCCTGAGAAAAAAAAAGAAAAACTGGTCACACTAAAATACAACAATAAGCATCTTAAAGGAATAGTTCACACAATAATAAAAATTTGCTGAAAATGCACTCTACCATCCAAGATACAGAGTTTCTTTCTTCTATGGAACAGATTCAGAGAAATTTAGCATTACTGCCCGTTCACCAGTGGATCCTGGATAAATTGTTTCACTGGAGGAAGTGTTATTATGGACTCATATTTTGACCAGAAGTGATGGTCAAAATATGAGATAAAATGCCTTAATGAGGAATCTGTTACAAACACAGCTTTTCAATTCACATGAGATTAAGTGATGGACTGAATCATGTGGATTATTATGTTTTTATCAACTGTTTGGACTCTTATTCTGACGGCACACATTCACTGCAGAGGATGTAATTGTAAACTTCTCTAAATCTGTTCCAATGAAGAAATAAACTCATCTACATTTTGGATGGCCTAAGAGTGAGTAAATTTTCAGCAAATTTTCATTTCTGGGTCATCTATGACAACATCGTACTCACAAATCCTGGGAAATCATAGTCAATGCCCTTTGCCGCCAGTCTCTTGCGTAGCTTCGACTCTTTGCTTAAAAGCCTTGTACCAGTTTTCTTCAGATCATCTTTAGCATGCTGTTTGTTATAACGAGCAACTGCAGGCTGCTTCGGCTTCTTGAAGCCCAACCTGGAACCAACAAATAGCTTTTCATGGACCTTCTCAGGTGGCACCACGTGACCTGAACAGGACAAAACACAGTAATGCTTAGACAACATTATGTAAAAAAACATGCAAAAACTTTTACACTTTCAACTTACTCTTTATGAGCCGTTCTCCGATAAGGTAGTTGTTCATGGTCTCAGCCACAATCTTAGCCACCTCGTCACACTCAAACTCCACAAATCCATAGCCTTTGCTCCGTCCGGTCTGTGAAAGATGAAGGTTTAATAATACTTGCATTGAAATCTTCAAAGCATGATAATGTTTACTAGTATAACTCTTGTGTGTTTATAGTGTTGGCACATTGGTTTCATTGCACATCAAAATGAAGTTGGCAATAAGCAAAATGTACCTAATTACTGTCTGCACAATTATCTTACCCAAGGCAACAAATGCCAAAGATAATTTTCAGGCTGTGCCGTTATTGTTATGTTAATCAGATAAATTAAATGCACATAAGAGTAAATACACCAAATTCTAATGGAATTTCTATGAATATTTGGAAGCAACCCCAATGGGATCAAACAAGTTTTCCTTAAGAATCCTCTTGGAATAAAACAGGAGCTTATAGGGTTAACTAATTAATCCAAGAGAATCTTGTGTTTCATTATTGAATTCCTGTTAGAATGTTCACATTGGTTTCAAATAATCATAGAAATTACATCAGAATTCCTTTAGTATTTGTATTCAGCCACTTCCCTAATATTTACCTCTTTCTACGTAACTTCTAAATTCTAACTCAGTTGATTGTAAAATGCGTAAAATAGGACTTACAAGCACGTCGTACCTTTTTACTCCTGGAAACTCTTGTTTGTGTGACTCTGCCAAACTGCCCAAAGTAAGATTTTAATTGAGGTTCAAACAATCCTCGAGGCAGATGACCAACATAAAGTACTCCAGGAGAAAGCGACTGACCCTGAGGGGGAAATCATAAATCATATCACATTCAGAAAAACAATGCAAGTCAACTAAACACAGGAACGCCAAAAAAACTGAACAAAGTGCAAGCTTTGTAACGTTAGAGCAAATTAGCGTCGAATAAGGAGAATTCGTCTATTCAGATAACCTAATGGATATTAATGACAACCAATTAAGTGTCAATTTAGCTGAAACCATGTTTCAGGGTAAAGCTAAATGATTGTTAGTCTAAACTCGAGCCACATGGTCACTCGTCATACCGTTTTAGGACGTTTCTTTACTTGCTGAACCTTCTTCTGAAACTCTGCGTCTTCTTTTGGATTCAGAGCCAGCAGGTTTTTCGCCGGCTTCTCTGGTGATTTTCCCTCTGTCATTATTAAATATAAAATTGATCAAATAAATATAGCTGTACGTTCTGAACGTGTGTCCTACTAACGTTACCTCTCGTAAACCCACGTGTTGCGCTTCTTCTGTCAGGAAACTGCAAAGGTTCAAGAAGACATTTCAAAATAAAAGCCAGCTAAAAATAAAAGTCTGCTATATCTAAAGCATTAAAAAATCTTATTCATTATTCACTTATGATATAGGCTGCTATTTTATAGTTCTGTTTTAATTAATTAATATGTTTCACATACATTAATAAAAATACTAACTAACTAAATAACACTGAAACTTTATTATGGTTAACACTTGCCTGACTACCAGTGTGGTTTTAATGTGTTCGCTTATTCATGCTTGTTTTTAAAATGTGAAAGAAAAAAAAAACATTATTAACGCTAGTTGTTAACAAGGACTTGATTAATTTAAATTACATAAAAAAAATTAAACCAGGTGCAAAATTAATAACTTTCAAGATAAATTTAAGGATACATTCGCTTGTCTCCATATTAACAGAAATACAGAGCAGGGTTGAGGATGAAGGGGGTGGACCCCACAGAGATGGTTTAGAAATGGGGCGGGGTTTTAAATGAATGATAGGCGGAATCACTGATGTAACACTGTACACACACACACACACACACACACACACACACACACACACACACACACACACACACACACACATCGATCAGCAAAGGTGAGGGTGCAACAGATTATCACCTGACATGGCAACTAAAATAATTTATTTCACCGTGAATGGAAGACCAGAACAAGCTGAGTTTCCCATTGACTGTCCTGCACAAGATGTTAAAGGTAAGGACTGTCTCAAATATATTTCTTCTAGTCTAACTATAATTTAATGAAATTTAATTGAATTAATTATTATTTTTATTATTATTGGCTCAACAGATCAACATTCATCTCATTTCAATAAACTACAAGACTTTAGGTTATATTTCTGTGTGTACCTCAAAGGACAGCACACCAAAAACATTTATATATATACATTTTATTAAAAAGTATTAAATTAACATAAATTATTCAATATATAAAATTAAAGTGTTATATAGTAATTCTTTTTATATTATAAAGATCATCAAATGTAAAAGCATTCTTGCTCTATGAATGACAGCAGCTTTAATTCGTGTATCAACATCAAATAGAATTTCTTATATAAAATTATAGGAAATTATTCTTATATTTGTTATATGAAAAGGCTTTTTGTTGTGACCAAATTGGCTCTCTAGGCTCATTAG
This sequence comes from Cyprinus carpio, assembly GCF_018340385.1. Classification (NCBI taxonomy): domain Eukaryota; kingdom Metazoa; phylum Chordata; class Actinopteri; order Cypriniformes; family Cyprinidae; genus Cyprinus; species Cyprinus carpio. The sequence goes on along the minus strand of NC_056580.1, from coordinate 21,476,063 downwards.
CATTTATTCTGCTGAAAACAAGCTTGAGGACTGCCAGGCTTCTTTAATCAGGTCCTCTCAATTACAGCGAGCCCATATGAAGAGCTATTCTGTTGACTTGGACAGATAATACAACATAAGGGATGTTCAAAAGATTATCTTATTTTTAAATCTTTCTTTCTTATATAAGATTCCAATTCTCTAGAGAACTATCAGACTGCTAATTAACTTATATTCTTCCATATTGACTCAGTGTGCATGGGTGAATTTGTAGTCACAGATTGTGAGTCAGAAACAAATAAACCGTCATACTTCAGTTTGACAGCTTGAGTCACAGGTGGTGCTGACAGTCAGTCACTCAGTCAGTCTTCAAGTGCCAAGCAGTGCCCTAAAGGAAACATATGGCATTTTCAATACTAAGTCACACATAATAAAGTGCTTTAATTGCATGACTTGAGGAAATTTCCATGTACCTCAGTTACAAAAAATGAGAAATGTGATGATGAATTATATATGCCACATTAACATTAATGAAAATGTTTGTGTGTGTGTGTGTGTGTGTGTGTGTGTGTGTGTGTGTGTGTGTGTGTGTGTGTGTGTGTGTGTGTGTGTGTGTGTGTGTGTGTGTGTGTGTGTGTATTTGCATCACAGATCTTTTCCGAGCAGCAGCTGAGGCAGGACCTCATGACATCCTAAAACTCTATAATACTAAAGGCAATATCATTAATATTTCCCCTCAGCTGGCCCCAAATAGTCCTCACTCCTGCTATAAACTGGAAGTGGTCGCTGCTGACTGTAACAGTGAGCTGTTAGGTATTCTGATAAACCTATGAATAAACATAATTTGATAGATGCCACAGATAACTTCTACTGTATATATTTGGATCATGTTGAACTCTATCTTTTAGGTTCAGATCTGGTTGTTGCTCTGGGATTTGACCTCTCTTCTATGGAGAAAAGGTAAGGTTGGGACATATTTGAAATGCACACTATCTGTAAGACTTGTCTGTGATGGCAGCATAAGAAGAGTCATGGTGGCCTGTGGCTTTTAGCAGTCAGAAAACTAGCCAATCAGAGAGATCCTCTGCCTGTCAATCATTTTGCACATTCAGTATTACTGAACTGGTTGGTTGATGTGTCTTTAAGGATGGGGTTTTGATGAGAGAGCGGGGCTTTTGAGGTTTGCAAAATTGCTTGTAGGACATTTTATACATGCCACAAAGTTTGGCATTATGATAATAATGAGTCCAATCAAATTATTATTAAACAGGTTACAGAGCCTGGAGAAAAGAATCCTAACTGAAGTGGCAGAGACTCCTGCCATTGTGTTTGAGATGAAGAGACAGGTGGAGTCATTCAGAGAGAAACTGGAGGTATGAACGCTGAACTACTGTGTCTGAGATTTTCTATCTGCACCATTAAGGGAAATATATTAAATAAAAGAAAGTTTTCAAGTGCATTCATATTTCAAGCCCTATAACATGATGTCTTTCTCTGTAGAGTGTTGAGCACCTGAGCTGGCTGGGATTGTTTAAGGACATGTCAGAAGGCACCCACAAGCCCTCCCCTTTCTACCATAAAAGAACCCTGCGCAAGACCCGTGAGGAGTGTGAGCACGTCAGGGAAAAGTTCCTCCAAATGAGGTGACATTCTTGTCTCTTACCTGGAAGGCTGTAATATGCGATTGCATTTTTTAAAGAATCAAATGCTTCTGATTTACTTTCTGTAGTTCTCTGGAGGTTTCTGAAGAGGTGAGACAGTATCTTAAAACACCAACCTTTGATAACTGGTAAGTTTTTAATGTAGCTCTCACAAAACATGAAACACAAATACACATACACACTTTCCTTTCCTTCTTATGTTCACCACACAGAATACTTCTGGCAATTCCCTATAATTATTTAACCTGGATATGACTTGTTTTTGTAAATAAACAGAAAACCAGGAGTCTTGACAGTGGCTGCAGCCACATCAAAGTCCTGCACCTGTCATACATGAATAGGAAATTGTTCGTGAAGCAAAGCACAGCACTTCTAAATTAAGCATAAAGAACAAGGCGGAGATCATGCCTTTCATCTGCCCAAAGGGCCTCATATTAATATCAATGATCCTGTTTGCGGTTTGCAAATCAAAAGCACTTCTTGTGAGCACAGGGCTGGAGCTCCGTGTTCATTAATGCAATAGTCTTCCAAGTGGACTTGTTGAAACCAGGCTTTAGCTTCAGATTAACACAACAAGATATGATGCCTTCTAAGGGGTCACAGAAAAATAAAGATTTTGTGCTGTTGTAGGCAATGGGAAGACGCTGAGATCATGGTGCTGCTCCAGGTGATGTACACAGATCTGGACTTCATCTCCACCTTCAACATTGAGCTGGACGTGATGCAGCAGTTCCTTTATGAAGTGTACAGACGCTACAATAACATCCCCTTCCACAACTTCAAACACTGCTTCTGCGTCACTCAGATGGTAGCCTCAGCCTCAGGATTTCTTCCAATCACTCCAATTATCCTCTTCTCCATCTGCTTGATTAATAAATGTCATGCCCCAGACAGCCATCATTTCACTCATAGCACCGCTGCCAAAATGTTAATTGTAATTTTACTGCAATCAGTTGTCAGTTTTCCTTAACTGTCTCAGTAAGTCTATCTAATGGGTCATTGTTGTATGGAATGCAATGGAATAATATATAAATTCATAAATGTTAATACATATAATGGATTAATTAAAATGATTTTGGGTTTCGTCAACTGGCCCAACAGGAAAAGTCCTGACCACTAATATCTGTGTCCATCTGTTTGTCAGATGTATGGACTGATATGGCTAACAGATCTCAGAAGCAAGATGGACAGTATTGACCTCCTCATCATGCTAACCTCAGCCGTCTGTCACGATCTAGATCACACCGGTTACAACAATGCATACCAGGTGGGACAGCTGTTGTCTCAAGATTTGCTGCTTTTCGGTACACAGCATATACTGATGGAAGTATGTCCTGTTTCAGATTAATGCACGCACTGAGCTCGCCTTGAGGTACAATGACATCTCCCCACTGGAAAATCACCACTGCGCTGTAGCTTTTGAAATCCTGGAAAAGGCATAAAACTTTGGCTCTAGAGTTTTAGTAAACTTTATATTTTGGATGTTTAAGCTTAATCTCCTTGACTTACAATGATATAGAATGTTCAGCATTTATGTGGCTTTTTCATTTTTTGTGATTAGTCTTTTCTTTCTTTAAAATATTTAACCATTTATAATCATCTTCAAACTGCAAATTGACTTCAGCTCTGTTTGAAATAGCATACTATTATATTACTCATACTAATGCAGTATGTATGTATAGTATGCACATTTTCTATATGCATGAAAAACCAACATGAATTATTTTTCAGACTGAAAGCAACATTTTCCGAAACCTGTCGACAGAGCAATTCAAAAGAATAAGAGAGGGCATAATTAAGTATATATTCTACTCTTCTATCATCTCAACAACCATATCCATATCAAACCAAAAACTAAGTAAAAACTGACCAGCTTCTCATCATTGCAGGTGTATTCTTGCTACTGATATGACCAGACATACTGAGATCCTCAACAAGTTCAAAGCCCTTCTGCCCGTCTTCGACTTCAGTAACAAAGATAACAGAGATGTGGTAAGGACAGTGATATTAATAATGGTATATCAATGCAACATCCTAACAACCACACATTTCACCCTAGCATCATGGTTGCCAGTTTTGCACAGAAAATAACTCTGAAAAAATAAGTGAAATTGTTTTTCAGAAAATGGAAAAATCAGGTGATTTGAATCTAGTTTAGCTGCATTAAGCGCTCAGCTTTTAGGGCTGTTGTTAATGATGATCCACTTCCTGTCTGGCTACTTCTTTCCCAGTTGATGATGATCATGATTAAAGTAAGTGACATCTCTAATGAGGCGAGACCCATGGATGTGGCAGAACCGTGGCTGGACTGTCTGCTGCAGGAGTTCTTCAATCAGGTAAATATTGCTAACTTTGTTTAATAATCAAACATCTCCTAGTGTCACGTTGCTTGGGAGTACAAAACAGTACTTTGGGATTTTACGTTATCTAATAAAAAAAGAAAAAAAAGAAAAAAAAAGAAGAGTTCTGAAATCTTTTTCTAGAGTGACATGGAGAAGTTGGAGGGTCTTCCTGTCACTCCGTTCATGGATCGAGACAAAGTGACCAAACCGTCTTCTCAGACTGGATTCATTCGATTCGTTCTCTTTCCTCTCTTCATTGAACTGGCCAATCTGTTCCCCTGTCTGGAGGTGAGGAAGTTCCCAGATGAAAATCTTTCTGATATTCGCTAAACATTAATAAGTTAGTTGAACTCAAACGATGAGGAAATCCATTGCGTTAAAAATTTAAAGGCTAAAGATACTACAGGCAAAACCACTGTTTTCAGGCACTTGTCAATTTTGAGATTTTGGCCAATTTTGCTTCCATGCCTTCTTTCATCCAACATCCAAAATACACATTTAAGTGTTTATTTTATTACACGTCAAACATTTGCATCTGTAGATTTCAGTTACCATGAATACATTTGAAGGCTGCTTTCTCAAAGAGAGCCTGAAATCTTCAGTAGCTCTTACATATTCCAAAGTTTAGGGTTTTATTATATATTCCTAAGGTTTTTCAGAGGGCCTTATTCCTATAACATTCTCCTGGCTTTTTATTCAAAACATTATATTCCAAAAAAACATGTTGGAATTTTCCCCCTGAATGTTTATCAGTACTGTCTGATTTATAGAGTGATAAAAAGATATATACAAAATAAATAAAAACTTTTAACTCTATGATGTAAACAAAATGAAACAAGAATTTACCATGATGTTCAGATTTCTGTTCTTGAAATGTATGTAAAAGTTAGTGCATATTAAATAGATGCCTCATTTGCATTTCCAAGCACAGTTACAGAAAACATGCTATACAAAATTGAATGTCTTAAGGTACTGTAATTAATTAACAGTTTAAAAATTAAGTTAATTTCACCTGCCTTAAGTTAATAAACTTTGAGATTAAGTTAGTATTAAGTTAAATTTAGATTTAGATTTTTTTTCTTTGCAAGTATGTTAATAGCACTGAACTTGAAATATCAGTTCATCTAACTCATACAGTTTGATTAACTGAGTTCTGCCATGCTGTCTAGAAATAACAGAGATAATACAGAGATATAATATCGAAATAATTTTAGTTTTTTAAGCGGTCAAGCACCACTTTTGTCTAATGATGCTTTTAATCACTAACAACAGTTGTGTGAAATATGAATATTCCTTTATGCAATTCTTTGGCTCATTTAAAACAAACATTTCAAACTCTTACTTCTGACTTTACAGCAACACATCATTGACCCCGTGCGAAAAGCCCTGGATTATTACACAGAGATGGAGAAAGCTCTGGAGAGGGAGAAACAGAACTGGGCCCAGAGTGAGAAGATTGTCAAACCCAGCACCTTAAAAGAGCCCGAAGCTCATCTAGAATCTGATGGGATGACAAAACCAGTCAACCTATAATCTAACCTCACACAATTAAACGTTCATCCTATAATCAGAATGTAAGCTGAGTTTCAGAATTGTGCTTTAAGGCTTAAAGTAAATTTATTTATGCTACGTTTTCCAGCTAAATATACTGTGTATATATATTCAAACAAGGGTTGAATAGTTTCACTAAATATATTCAAAGTGATCATAACAAATAAAACGTAATTACAAAGTGATTAACTTTTTTTCACCAACCTTTTTCTAATTTAATATAACAGATTATCAACATAAAAAGTACTAAAATCACAGTGTCTGCTGAGAATAGTATTTCTTTGTCAAGCTAGTCTTGAAAATGAGTGTGGTGAACATGCACAGTTACCCCAGAAGATGGCGCTACTAGAAGCTACAATTTCATAGGCACGAGATTGGAGGCTATAAATGGAACTGTACCATTAGATTATAAAAATAAGCGATTGTCACTGCTAATTACATTATAGGATTTGTTATAAATATTGATTGAAGTTGGTTTGTCACGGATTCTACTGTGCAACTAAAATGTGCTACTGAAGACTTGAGTGTCAAAAACAGAATTCATCTCAGCACTCGTTTACATTCAAATTTATTTTACAAAAGAAAACTTCATTTTACACACATATTTCCCAAAAACCAAATAGTGTCTCTTTAATCTGACGATGCAAATGGAATATTATGCATGCAGTTTTGCATTTCTCTCAAATACCGTCCTGCACAAGTAATACCCATTTGAACTCCATTTTTTTTGCAGGTAAAGCATTAGCATGCAGTACTGTACACTTTTGCATAGAAAATGGCTTTCATTTATTTTGGATTAATTTCTCATCATCCTTTACCAACATGCCATTGCATGAAACAGAACTTTCACTGAGGAAAAAAAAAAACTATTATTCTCAGGAAGGAAGTGAAAAGAGTTGTTGACAATTTTCTACAAACAATCTAAATATAGGATGAAAATGCTTAACACACCTTTAAATGAATTAAGTCCACAGAGCTCTTTTAAAAAAGAGGCATCAAAAGAATCCTTCTGTTCACAAAATTTGGGGGAAAAAAATCAAACGTACCTTATTGAAAAGTTAAGGCAAAAAGTTACTGGCAGGGAATGTGTTGACTGAAATTGAAAAAATAGTTATATTTGAAATGAATAATAATACTAATAATAATAACAGCAATGGTGGTCCTGAGTGTTGGCTACAGTACTGACACCAAAAGTGACCAAAGGACCTTGAGATGTAAGTTATGGAACACACCAAAATTTGTGATTCTTTACAGATAAAATTTTGTACATCTGGAAAAAAAAATATATACTGTAAGTTACATTGAGGATGTCCACAAATAGAAGGAGGTTTCATAAGGACACTAACTAATGTCTAGATTAACTTCTAAAAATGCTTAAAACATATTTTTAATAGTCAATAGTAATAATGATCATGAATATTATTTCAGAATAATACTGTTATCTGGTTCCTAATTAGCACTTTACACATTTATAGTGTGAATCCTCACATTCTATATGCTTCTGAGAATGTACTGAGCCTGCTTTAAATTTCTTTTATGAAATATTGCACATGGATAATGGAGAAATGGGAGTGGCAGTGATCAGAGAATAAGGACACTTCACCCAAACTACATTCGACTTCTACTGGCCCCTCAACTGCAGCAAGAAACGTTTAAAAAACGTTTACTGAATGCTTTCTAATGCTACGAACGGTATATACTGAAAATAGCCTATGAACAGAGTTTCTTTTCTACTGGTTCTGCACAAGGCAAACACATTAATAAATTACCAAACCTACAACTTAAAAACTAATCAAAACTAAAAAAAACAAATCAATTCATCACCCTCACATCGATCCAAACCCACACCAAACGTTTAGTATTAACACACGTTTAGGATTAAACCTCAACTATATGAAGCCACTGAAGGATATGGACCAAATGCTTTTTGCAACACAGAAAGTGTAAAACTGAATGGACACTGCTTTTGTTCTCTCTTTGAGCATTACAAACACAGCGATCTCTGTGAGAGGAAACACCGTACAACACAACACAATTAAGGTAATCAAATCAGACTGCAGAAATGTTGTGATTTGCAGTACCGAGAAACAAGTCGAGAAAAATGCAAATGTCAAGATCCAGACAACATTTAAATAACTTTGCTAACATCAATTACAAGTAGTGTCTGGAGCTGCTTAGCATTTTTTCATTGAATAAATGAAAATGAGATAGAGACTAGAAAACAAAATCTGATGTTTTTCGTCAAAATCACAAAAGCCATCAGCATAACCAGGTAGTTTTGCACATGCAAAGGCAGGAATGACACGTGATTTGTTCATCTGAGCACTTCAGTTTGTGTGAACAGCTTTTGCAACCAGGCCTGATGAAAACAAATATAGCAAGAAAATTACAGATAAAGTTTTCAAGCAAAACAAACAATAAAAAAGCATTTCATTTTATAGTTTTTAAGTTGTATCTTAGTCTAAAGTCTAATTTAATTCCAATACTTAGTGTACCTGCTATGGCAACCAGTAACTATACTATAGGTTAGGCACGCACTAAATAGTTCAAGACTAGTAGCAGTCATAATAATCGATAATCAACTTGTTTCATAAAGCTTAATAGAACAGAGAAACTTCATGGTGATCCACAGACCTGACTCTGGGTACGTTTACACGACAACAATGTACTAAAAACACAAACGTTTTTGAAATGTTTCGCGTACAGATGACAACATTGTCAAAACGATCCCCGTTCACATTGATCCACTAAAACAACTAAAAACTCTGTATTATTCATGCCAGGCCAGTAGTTGGCAATGTCACTTTGTAAAGAAACTCTACCCAAACAAGTAATATGCTTGCGCAACACCGTTATCACAATTTTTAGTCGCTTACACAGAGGCGATAATGGTATCATTTTCAAAAACTTGCACTTTGATTTCAGAAGTTTGCACTTTGAGGCCCCCAAATGGCCATTGTCATGTAAATGAACGGCCAAAATGCTTAGAACATTGTTTGCACTTTATTTTAAGGTGCCTTTGTTACAGTGTAATTATGCATTTAAATACTGAGTAATATTAATTAACAACATGTACTTACTATATGGTTAGGGTTTGGCTTAGGGTTACGTGCATGCACTTATGCATTATTAATTGTTATTATAATAGTAAGTACAAGTAACGTGTAACAAGGCCACCTTATAATAAAGAGTTACCAAAACATTTTCCATTATTAGTTGAATATGGTGTTGAGTAAACACTCCCTCAGTGACAGAATGGATTTCCACTCAGCTGCCACAAAATTTAATGACACAAGCTACTGTGTTGTTTCTGTCAGAAAACAAGAGTGTGATATGAACTCAAAAAACCCCTGAGAATCTCACAAAACAAGCTCAGGCCACATTTCACCAAAAATAAATAAATAAATAAAGCCCTATATATTATACAGTATAGCATAAAGAAAAAAATGAATATTTAAGAATATTTGAATGATAATTAAGCACATTTTATGCTCAAATTCTTATTCATTACCATAATATGTATAGTATTTTTTAACAATTATTTTGAAATGAAAAGCAATACAACAAATACTACCATGATGCATAATTCTTTACAATGTAAAAAAAAAAAAAAAAAAAAAAAAAAAATCTTAGGTTTTTTTTTATTGCAGACATTAAAATAGGGGAGCTTAATTTTCACGAAAAAATGTCAAGATGCAAGTCTTGATGGTCCTAAAACACACTTCATTGTATTGTTTATTATTATATTTATTTTTAAATTAAGATTATTTTTCTTCTGATTTTTGGGTGAAAAATAATCTGGAAATCTTGTAAGGTTTCATGAGATTCATACTTTTACTATTACAACCAAGTAATAAAGATTAATTTAATAAGATTAATAAAGATTAATAAGTAATTTAAAATGCTAAAATCTACCTGATACTGGTATCTATGGTATAATTTTTTGCAACGACATCCCACTCGTAGGCCTGGGCAATGCGCTGAGTGAACTATAGGCATTATGGTGTATGTAAAAAGGGATAATTTGGTGCTATCTTTTGTGTTCTGCTCAGAAAAGTGTGTTGATACTATTTGCAGATATATATTATGAAAATAGACAGTGGGAAAAGAAACCTCTTGGAGTTTGGCACCTATGAAGAATTCCTGCTTCATACCTGAGGCTGCTTGGGCAAAAGAAGAGACCATCTAACATAAATACTAAGACAAGAAGAAACAAAACAGCAAATGCATTCCACTTGCTACTGAAATCTTGTAAAAAGGCTCTATGCTGATTGGCTCTCAGCACTGTTGAGCATTTCTGCACGCCGGCACTAGTTCAGGGTGAAAATTAGCATGACACCAAGAAAAGTCCTGCAAATATAGACAATGCAGGGCTTTGGTTAGGCCTCTACTAGGAGAAATTGGATGGACCAGATGGTACTATAGCTGTCATCCCTTCAACACAATTCATTGCATTTTCAGAAAGGATTTACACAATTACATGAGGTTTATCTCATAGCTCTAGCTGTAGTGGTTTGGTTGTTCAGAGTCTGTGCCGCGATTCGTTACTGTAGCCCCCAGGGGACCCCTGGTTGCGGTGAGGTTTGTACGCATCTTGATAGGGATCATGGTAGTCCTCCTCTACCAGAGGGTAGTGGTCTCGACTTTGCTGGGAGCTGGAGGACAGGCGGTTATGACTCTTCTTTTGCCGCTCGTTGTTGTGGTAGTTCTCATCGGAGGTCATCAAGCTGTGCCGCTCCATTGGAGAGTTGTCACTGATATGATTGCTGTTTTTATTTCTTTGGCTCTGTTGAAAGGTTACCAATATTAGCAGCGAAACCAATATAGTACAATTTAAAATAAATCCAAAATATCCCTTTCAGAGGAAAGTATTAAGCATTTACTTTCAATCATGTTACTACATACAGTAAGTGAACAATTTCTGTAGAAAAAAAAGTATAAAAGGTAAAATAAAATAAACTTAATTCAAGCACACATAAACTTAATATTTGGTAATACTTTATTTTAAGGTGTCCTTGTTACATGTTACATGTACTTACTATTGTAATAACAATGAGTTATGCATTATTACACGCAAGTAACCCTAAGCCAAACCAAATCCTTACCTTAACCATATAGAAAGTACATTTATAAATACTCAGTACTTATATGTATAATTACACTGTAACAAGGTCACCTTAAAATAAAGTGCAACCTAATATTTCAATAAGCAATTTTTGTTCCTGAAATTTCATGCAAATCTTCAGTAATCTCTGAAATCTCCAGTTCATTCCTATGGTACGCTGTATAAAGCTTGTGATGCCAACAGTAACCAAGGTGGCGGAGCTTAGCAAGGAGTTTCCACACATTTTAATCATCATATTTTGGAATATTTAAAACTGAGTCCCAAGTCTCCACTCACCTGTAGTCCAGAGACGGCTGTGGGGTACGGTGAGAGCACAGTGGATCCCAGGTTGCGGCCCAGCAGAGGGTTCAGAGGAGTGCTGAGGCAAGTGTGAGTTGCACGCCAATAGGCCTCCAGATACTCAGCCAGATGTTCACATGCATCCTCAAGCTGGTTCTCATCCAAAATTATGTCAAACATTTCCTGGAACAGGGCAGGAACAGCAATGTAGTCAGTGTTTTTTTTTTTATGTCACATCCTTTATTTTCAATGTCTTCCATTCAACCATCTCCCTCTATTTTGTCACATAACTTTTTAATCAAATCATATCAGCCTTGCAGAGTATAAACGACTGCATAAAAGACTTAAAAACATCTTACTGACCCCAAACTGCCGAGGGATAGTGTATGTCAGATTATGAAAGTAAAATGGGTTGCAAACACTTTAAAACAGAAGAATCGATCTGTTATGTTATTCTGGATACTCACTGGAGGACACTGAGCTAATTTGTCTGCTGCCACCAGTTGTACATTTAAATGCTTGCTTTGAGACTTTCCTCGTGATTTGATCAGCCGATGCAATACCTGTAAGCACGCACATGCAATAACTATTGACAATCATTTAACTAACAGATATTGTTAATACATTGTTACATAATACATTGTTAATAAAGTTTTTAATAAAGGAATTCAAACTTGTTACCTTGGGAGAAGACACTTTGACATGGACAATAATGGGAGCTAAAGAAGTCTTGATGAGCTGGGCTGGATGGTTGATCGTGTCGGCATCCAGCACAACCAGCTGAAGGGATCTGGCCAATTCAAAGATTCGCTCGATCTCACTCTGAACCTCCGCTGTCGGAAAAAGGAAACATTCAACATGATGTCATCATGCTGATTTAGAAGCAGTAAACGTGTCCAACATTAATTAATTAACTTGAATTCAGTTAGAAATGCTCAGTGGCAAATAAATATAAGCTGACATACCCAGGTTGGATCTGGTGTTGGATCTCTCAATGATTGCTCTCTTACTAGGGTTATTCAGCACAGTTCTTTTGGCCAAAGAGATGTCTGCGGTTACTCTTGTGATTGATATCCTGCAGTTAGGAAATAAATGTAGTGAAATCTATCCACGTGTACAGCAAAGTTATTTAAAATCCACAGCAGATTAAAAGCTGTCCCTCACCTGCCTTCAAACCTGTGTTTCAGGAAGTCAAAGAGTGCTTTCTGCATCATATCTGTCACCTGTATTCAAACCCATGGACAGGAGAGTAAACACAATTAGATTTTTTTTTTTTTATTGAAAGATTCATTGGAAAAGCTGTGGAATATATTTACTTTACTTCAAAAGCATCCAACCAGGAAATAACAAATTACGAGTTTGTTTCTTCATCGGAACAGAATTGGAGAAATGTAGCATTACCTCACATGCTCACCAATGGATCATCTGCAGTGAATGGTTGCTGCCAGAATGAGAGTCCAAACAGCTGAAAAAAAATCATAATATTCGACAAGTAATCCACACCACTCCAGCCCATCAGTTAACGTCTTGAAGTAAAAAAAACCTGCATGTTTGTAAGGAACAAATCCATCAATAAGGCACACAAAATATAGTCCATAATCCATCATAATGCTTCCTCCTGTTGTCCTCTCACTTCAAAATCCACAGATATATTTTTTAAGAACTGTTTTCGCTTGCAATCGGTGATTGATCTGTGCCTATTTCTCACTTGATTCAGACAAGATGATAATATTATAGATAGAGGACTCATATTTTAGCTGTAAGCAATGCTTTGAAGGAAAATAATGGATCTTGATGGATTGTTTTTTATTACAAACATGCAGATGTTCGCTTAACAAGAAATTCATTGATGGACTGGAGTTAGGTGGATTACTTGTGCGTTATTGTGATACTTTTATCAGCTGTTTGGACTCTCATTCTGACGGCACCCATTCACTGCAGAGGATCCACTGGTAAACAAGTGATGTAATGACAAATTTCTCCAAATCTGTTCTGATGAAGAAACAAACTCCTCTTGGGAGAACTGATCTTTTAAATAATTTCTGTAACAGAGCAGAGCAGATGACATACTGTATATTCTTGAATAATGAGCGGAAATGTTCAAACAGCTGTTTGTCTTTCTCAAATCAATCATGATATATGCTAAAAGGTGCTTCACTAGAGATTTTGTCTAATATTCAGATGGTTCATGCTAACACACTTGTCAAGCTGATTTCAGGGATGGTGGTTGTGTTTTTTTCCCCCTCTGTTTCTAATTTCAGACCATGCTCCATTTTTGAGACTGGCATGTTGTACCCAGAAGGTTGTTGCCTTGGCAACTCTGCTTGGAGATGATGACTGCTATTCAGTGACAAACCGACATCCCCTCTCCTTTGCTGCTTAAGAAGTGATGCCCTGGTTACCATGTCTAAATATACACACGCATACACCATAGAGATTGGGGGAGGTCTACCTCATATCCCTTAAGTGATGGCCCAACTAAGACCACCGGCCTCATGGAAGGGACCACATCGTATGGAGGAATGTGCTCGGCCTGCAATATAACAGAGATTTAGATGGGGAACAATATGCTGTTTATTTGCAATAGTCCCATACTGATTACTGCATGAACACAGCAATAGCTCAAAACAGCAGTTTATTACAATAGTAGGACTATTATTTATAATTTATAGAACTGACAAATAAAATACAGTTAACTCACCACTTTCTGTTTCTGTTTACCTGTGATGATGGAAAAGATGAGTTTTAAAAGGTAGTTTAAAACAAGCCACAAAAACAATACATCAAAATCAGATGCATCTTTTCTCTATTTAAAAAAAAATAAATAATAATAATAATTCAGAAATTTTCAGTGCATAGCATTAGGCCTGTATGCTTTTTAATATTATACTAAATGTCACTGGGCAATACAGCTTCTACAGATTATGTTTCTCAGCCATATTTGTTTTGTGTCAAGAAGTAATAACAATTTTGACATTTCATATCTTGCAATAACAGTCAAAAGGACAGACAATTTTTTTCCTCCGTTGCTACAGGAAAATATCCATTCATTCCTTAATTTCTGTTACATTTTATAAAACCAGCCTATAAGTCAGAAGTGAACTGGAACCCTTCACTAAGTCTCAAGACTGAAGCTGACCTGCAGAAGCAGGGCTGGGCTTGAAGGTGCCTGACACCATCTCACCCAGACTGGAAGAGGAGTTCCCACTGGACTTCCTATAGCAATAAAGAACAGGGGATGGTGTTAATTAAGGACCATGTTCAGAATGGAATACTAGTGTACAATATTATATATACTGTATATACATACATATATATATATATATATATATATATATATATACACACACACACACACATACACACACACACACACACACACACACACACACAGTATATATACTGCCTACTATTTTTTAAATATAGCTTTCAAAACAAAAATATGAGCTCATCACATTGCATGTCTAATTGGAATCCAGTTATGTTCTCAGAAATAAATAATTTGTACTTAATGTTTTTAAATTCATTTTGCATGAAATATTGTGGCAGTCAGATCAAGTTGGGCATTTTATTGTAATTTTGTGTAAACATCTGGACAGCCTGAGGCGAGACAAAGATGTTAGGAGCTAGAATACGCTATAATGTCAAACTCTATTTATCTTTGTTATTGTATTTAAGGTAAATAATATGTAAATGTCTTAAATGATGTATTTGGATCACTATTTCAGACATATTACGTTTTTCCTTTAAGGAAAGAACAGAAAAGTGCAAATGTCTTTGTCCTTTAAACCCAAACATTTTATCTGAGAGAGTGATGAGGTATGACTACTGTGTGACTCAACACTGCTGATCACTTCTGTTTAGAAAGAACACAGTATCTCATACAAAGCATTCGTGTGTCATTTCTCTTTCAATTAACACCTACGTACAACTATGACCGATCATGCTCGGTATTTAAAAAGCACATTGTACCAATTCCAAAATTAGTTGTCCCATGAATAAACACCCGTCCTGTGTTCTAAATAGAACAATGCTACAACAAACAATGAGGTACAAGGGCATTTGTAATCATCTTGAAGTTTGGTTTCTGAAATTTGAACAGTAGCCTTCAAACCTGTTTAAGGTTCAGTGTTCACTCATTCCTTATATATTCTCCTGTAAGGCAGTCAGTCTTACCCATGGAAGCGGCCCCTTTTTTGCTCCTGCTGTAAGCGAATGTTCTCTAGTTTTAAGGGACTGGGGATGAAACCGATATCACAACCTTCCTTCACCAGTCGCCCAATCCACCAGTCATTGTTGTACTTCTGTGGAAATACACAGAGGACAAAGAAATTTGTTTAAAGTTATACAGCTAGACAGGCTCTCATTAAATAAATGACTTCTTCACCTCCTTGATATGAAGGAAGTCTTTAGCATCAAAGGAAATGGCAGTGCCAGAGACAGGAACATCCTCATCCAGGGCACCACAGTAGCTAACGTTTGTCTTCACGGCAAAGGCTACTGCTTTGGCCTGAGACAGATTTAAAGCACATATTGATTAATAGTAAATCAGTGCGGTTTTAATTACCATTTGTGCTTGATAATAGAAACTAAATAACTCTACGGGTGTGTTCACACTTGTTGTGTTTGGTTCGATTAAAACGAACTCTTGTGCGACTGCAATGTTAGTGTGGTTCATTTGAGTAAGTGTGAATGCTTCCATCCGAACCCTGGTGTGCACCAACCAAGCGGACAGAGACATCTAAAAAGATGGGTCTCGGTCCGCTTCCAAACAAACTCTGGTGCAGTTCGAATTAAATATTAACACAACACGGACCAAATACTTCTAATGAAAAAATGGGATGCTATGCGACATGATTTGACGACGTGTAACGAGTGGTGTATCCAAAACAAAATGAGCAGAGGGCAAGCCTGGAGCAACGAGGAGGTAAAGTGCCTTTTATGAGCTCTTTGTGAGTTCGCAGTTGGTGAAAATTAAAATCATAAGTACACGCAGCAATAAGTGCGCTTAGTCCAGCAGACGACACCCCTGTTTGACTTAAAGCACTCAGCAGACCAATTGGTGAATGGGTACTAGGGTTGGGTGATGTCTAACAAATTTGTATCGGATGATTTCTACAGTGAAACATCGTGATGGACGAGTTAGGGGTGTGCCCGAAGCATGACACAAATAACGCGTTCTTAAGAGCCACTAAAAGGTACGCTGCTTGCTAGTGGTAGCCTGTTGCATTACAGTGCATGAACGTTCACTTACCACATACACAGAGTAAGGAGAAATGTCTGACAGAACGATGGCGAATGATTTGCAGATCCTGAGCACCAATGACAAACATCTTATCTTGTCAAATGTGTGGTAAGTACTGCCGCTCATAGTATAGAGTCCTTGTGGTTGTGAGTCTCAGTGATGTCAGCTTAACATTGTGATGTCTGTCAGCCATCGTCTATAGGCCCAGCCCTAATAGGTCCTTTGATGTCATACACTGATCGGTCTGCGCAGCGCCGCATTAAGTCAAACACACCTTTTGCTTGGGGTATTAAGGTATCAGCTTGTGAATGTATCACTATGCCTTTAGGTTCAGTATCTTTAGGTTCGCTGTCAAAAATGACAGTGTGAATGCTAAGTGGACCAGGACCAAATGTATCATTTTCTTTTTTGGTCCGGACCAAATGAACCAAGAGAACTGAACTACAAGTGTGAACGCACCCTAAAATAGTTTCTACAATTTGCTATTTTAAAAATTGAGAAATAGCATAGGTACAGTACAGGTAGTTCTGGCTAAGACAGTCTGACCTTTGCCCTCTCCAGCTGAACGGTGGCTTGCTGTTCTTTCTCCTGCCGGCCACCCTGCTCCTCATCCAGAGAGACATCTGAGTCGGACGGTCTGCTAGTATAAGAATCAGCGGAACCCTGCATACACATTGTGAATTTCTATCAAATTATTGCCATTTATGCAAAGGCACCTTGAAAAAGTATCATTATGTAAAGCAATCTCAAGAACCCTCAAATGTATCTAGATTGATGCATGATTTACAGTGGGTGTGTGCTACACCTCACAAAGAATGAGTGGGAGGAATAACTTTTACTTCTGCTTGTCTATAATGACACATATTTGTATTACGCACATAGTAATTTTATTATTTTATGTAAATGTATTGTATTGTTTTGTAAATGTATTCATTGCAGTGCATCAAGCAGAAGCTAATAAAGATAATCTTTCATGTTAAAGGTTTGGAAAAAAAATTATGTAAACCCTAACAATTCTGATTTGGCACTAAGGAAAAATGTGTATTTGTGACGAGTGGGGCGGGGCCGAGAGCCGTGGGAACGGAGCGAGGCCGGTGGAGTGATTGGGAAATGAGCGACACCTGCTCCACTCACCGGTCTCGAGTCCCACGGAGGAGCAAAAGAGGAGCGACGACAGTGAAGGAAGAGAGAGGACCAGGCCTGGGCTTTATTTTGTGGTTTGGTTTTTATTTGTGCGCGGCATATTTTATGTTTATTTGGTTATTAAAGCTTTTATTTGAGTGTTCGCCGGTTCCCGCCTCCTTTCCGTGATTGTGAAGTTTTTATATTATTACACTGGTGCCGAAACCCGGGAGGAAGGAGGGACGCGCTGCCGAAGATCCCTTGCCGCTGGGGTGAATCCGCGGTGCCGTGGAGCAGGGCGTAGCAGTCCGCCGCCCGGTGGATGGCGACGGCTCCTCCAGTTTCGGGCAGCCGGCAGGAGTCCCCCGTTCCCTGCTCCTCCCCATTCTTGGCGGATGGCAGCAGGCTCCGGCCACCTGGCGAACGGCGCCGACTCCTCCGCTCCCTTATGGACGGCAGCTGCCCCTCCACATCACGGGCGGCCGGCAGCGATTTCGTCCGTCCCCGGCAACTCACTCCAGCCCACCGCCTCGAGCGTCCACGGCGCCAGACTGCTACGCCCTGCTACACGGCACCGCGGATTCACCCCAGCGGCAAGGGATCTTCGGCAGCGCGTCCCTCCTTCCTCCCCGTTATCGTAACAATAAAAACTTCACAATCACGGGAACAATCACGGGAAGAAGGAGGCGGGAACCGGCGAACACTCAAATAAAAGCTTTAATAACAAAATAAACATTAAAATAGCGCGACAGCCCCTCACGGGCGACTGCCGCGCACAAACAAAAACCAAACCACAAAATAAAGCCCAGGCCTGGTCCTCTCTCGTCCTTCACTGTCGTCGCTCCTCTTTTGTATCCTCCCGATCTTCTCCGTGGGACTCGAGACCGGTGAGTGGAGCAGGTGTCGCTCATTTCCCAATCACTCCACCGGCCTCGCTCCGTTCCCACGGCTCTCGGCCCCGCCCCACTCGTCACAAATACGCATTTTTCCTTGGTGCCAAATCAGAATTATTTCATGTGACATTCAGCCATTCAGCCACTACATACACTATACAATAAATTATTAACAGAATATTAAGGTTTTACTGTATTTTTTGATCAAATAAATGTTCCCTTGGTGAGCATAAGAGACGTCTTCCAAAAACTTTCAGTCCCCAAACAAATATATGAAACCATAAATGATACAGGTAAAATACTAGAAATTCCAGCATAACATAGATGTCAAGGCAATGAAGAAGCACACTTCCTAGCTTGCATTCTGAGGGAACCTGAAACTATGAATACAGAGTTAAATTCCTGTTAGACACTTCATACATTATCACAAACAGAGGACAAGGCAGATGTGACACTTATCAGTGAAACCCAGTCTGGTACGAGTGAAGTAAACAGGTCTAATACTGTCTTCACAGTGTTTCTAAAGCTGAGAAATGCAGCCGACTGCAGGTGTTGATGAACAGGCTGATGGAAACATTGAAGGAATCAACCAGATCACAGACAAAATGACTGAAGCTGACAGCCTCGGAATCAGAACTATACATGTCTTGGTCAAAAATATTACAGGGAATGAAAAAGAGAGAGGGCGAATGGATCAGAAGAAAGACAAACCCCAAAGAGATCACTTTAAAATATCTATCACCTAGACAGCAATGAGATTAAATGGAGAGAAATTTGAGACTTCAAGCATCTCTTCTAAGTTTCCCCTGAGGAAAAAAAACAAATAAATCCTATAAATAAAATAAATACTACTAAATGTCCTCAGATTTACAAAAATATGCAAGTCTGCAAATGATTTAAATATGAACTAAAACATTTCTCATCAAATTCTTCCAAGAAAAAATAATATTGGTATGAGCTATGATAACCATATTAATTTGTAGCAGTGTTTATATTTACAGCACAACTCTCAGTTGTGTCTATTTTTATTTCTACAAAACAATTAGTAAAGAATTACTACATTAAAGCTAAAGATATATGACACAAATAGTCTTTTATTTTCTTTGAATAGCAGGGAACTACTGACAAATGGCTGTGGTGAGATGAGATAGGGAGCAGATGGTCTACAACCAGAATGTTACTTTATTGAGAGCAAGAGACGCAATGAACGCAAGAGCAACATGTGCTTTGATCTGCTAATTTAAAAGATTGTGCTCAAAGCTAACAGTTGCCTTGAAGGTTCATTAACCCTGTAGCTGTGTCACATAAGAACATATCAACTTATCTTACAATCCACTAGTATACTCTTTATCAATGCAATACAGTCATCCAGCATTTGATAAAGAACTTTTTTCTTTTTTACTGTACATGCCATTAAAGGAATGTTCAAATCTACAGAATATGTGGGTTAATTACTTATCATAGAAAATTATTTTGATTCATTCCTCAGTAAAAACAGTACACTACTTGACTTTGGCATGAAGCAAAACAGATATCTTCAATACTGTTAAAATGATCTGTACATTTCAATAATATATCTCATGCATACGTATACACTACCTAAAAGTTTGGGGTCTGTAAGATTTTTAAAAATGTTTTCTCATATCCTCATCAAAGCTGCATTTATTTGATTAAAACTGTAAAATCAGTAATACTGTTAAATATTATTAAAATGTAAAATAAATATTTTCTATTTTACTATATTTTACTATAAGAATTGATGGCAAAGTGTCACGTTATCCTTTAAAATCATTGGTTTGGTGATTCTTCTTAATGTTGAGAACAGTTGTTCTGCTTAATATTTTTGTAGAAACACTGATACTTTTTTCAGGATTCTTTGATAAATAGAAAGTTCAAAAGACAAAAGCATTTATTCAAAATATATTATACTAAAATATACGTACATTTGAGGATACTGCAGCTAAATCTCTCTCACAAAAGGTTCAGGGTTATGTTCATTCCTACAGCCACCATATGAAGGTGTTTATTTTTTTTTTTATGTGTGTTCTATCTGATCTGGTCCTGTCTTGCAGAAGACAGGTTGAACAGATTGCAATTCCAAACCTCTGAACAGATTGCAATTCCATTTTGTGCTGCTACTAGCAAAGAAATTACGCACTAAAGCAAACAAAACCTTAAGAAGTGTGTGTTAAAGAAGACAATTAATCTGCTATACTGGCAAAAATTCAAAGAACCTTAAACAAGGGACCAAAAGAAAGATAAAGAGCAGAAGGAAGAACCAAGACTAGAGACACAGCAGTTCAGTGAAACCCAGATCCCAAAACACAAGCACACACACGTGTCTCAACAAAGATGCCTCATCAGAGAATCTGACTCTATTCCTGGCATCTCCTCAATGGTACACTGAGACATTCATCGTGTCTAACTGTATATCATCACTTTCGCAAGCTCACGGTTACTCACTTTTGCCATGACAGATGTCTCTAGCACTGTGAGAGATGAAGAAAGTGGATGAAAGGTGCACAAGATGTGTCATTCTTTTTTTTAAGCAACTAAGGATGAAGCAATTATTGTAAATGGTGGCTGCTAAAAGCCCAGTTTAGACCAAGTCAGAATTGGTTCTGATCTACCTGGTGGACTAGCATAGACATCAGTATCTCTAGATCTCCATCTCTGTTCACTTGATGACTAGACATCATTAGACACTTCAGTTTTTAAGCTCACAACCCTGGCCAGCACAATGCGCTCACACTAGATCATGGACCTCCATGGCCAGAAAAGTCATATGACCAGTGTTACATAAGGTGATGTCCACTGAAGCGAGTCAAGAATCTTTAAACTGAGCTGATGCACAATCATTTTATGAGTCAACAAACACTCATATATTATGGCCCATCATAACATATGTATGTGTTACTGTATTATCTAGCTCAGTGGATCTCAACTGGTAGGTCACGAGAGTCTGATCTAACAAAACATGCAAATGTAAAGCAACTGATCATATAAACATGTATATAGCAAAAAGTAAAGCTTCTAAAGGATAATTCACCCAAAAAGAAAAATTATGTCACTATTTACTTCCTCTCATGTCATTCCAAACCTGTGTAACTTTGTTTCTTTTGGAAATATTTAGAAGAATCTCGGTATCCAAATAGTTTCGGCTCTCATTTGGATACAATGTTGGTATCTAAATGATTTTGGGCATTTACAGAATCTACAGTCAGGCAATCACTTCACTTTGGAAAACATTACACCCCGTGGCCAGCTGGTTTGCTTCCTCTATGCTGCAGACTCAGCGATACTGATGGTTGAATGGAGAGAGATGGCAGGCTGCAGGATGGGAAACATTTCCCCAACAGATGATAGCACAGTTCCTCTTTCTCAGTCTGCCAGCACACTTCAACCTGAGGTCAAATATTTCATTTTCAAGCAATGAATGGTTCAATTGTTAAATGGTTATTTTTTTTTTATATGTAGCCTTGTATAAATTATTCATTTTGAAAATATTAAAATATTTGAAGATTTTATATTAAAAACTATTTAATTTTAAATACATTTTTGATATTTAAAATAATCTTTGAATATTGTGAAAGTGTCATATTTGCTGTATCATGTTTGGCATGACACATAGATGAGAGGGTCATAAATACATTTCTGAATTTCTGATTCATCTGCCTTCAATCCCATTAGAGAACTTCCCAGAAAGGACTACTGAGTAAATTTTACTAATTGTGTGATGCTGAGTCAAATTAAAATAAAACTCAAATTAAAATATAGATATAGATAAAAAAAACACCTCACCAACTGATGTTTATTTATTACCACATAGCAAAATCTATTAACCTTTCAACTTCAGAAGGAGCCATGAATAAAACATAACAAGAAAAAGAAAAGGAAATGTATCTATAATATATTAATACTTCCCCAGTTATATTTATTTAAAGGGGCCATTTCATATTTATTTTTTTCCCCTGAAAAAATCCCACCATTTTTACATCTTTGTTTCAATGGATAATCTCCTCGGATTGTGGAGAGTATTGAGTTCTGCAAGTCAATGTTTACTTGTACTCTGTTATCATAACAAAACATGAAAATAATTTTTTTCATGATATGACTCCTTGCTGTATATGCATATATATACTGTATATTCACACACACACACACACACACACACACAATACAAATAAAGAATTAGAATATATTAGAATACATTTTTATATATTAGAATTTTAGTTACTGTATTTAAGAATCCTTTTTTAAGAATTGACTTAAGAACTTTCATTTTTTCAGAAAGATTTAAGCTAACATCTGGAGACAATTTTGTCCCCAAATTAAAGTATAGACAAGTAAACCCACACACACACAATGGCTGCACCACATGCAGCTTTCATGTACTCTGCCTCAGTGCGTACACCATTATCTAACCATGTCAAGTGTGTAGGCTTGGGTTTGTCAAGCCACATATTCTGCTTATCTTCAGAGATTGCACGCCATGAACATTTTCCTGTGATGCCAGTGAGTCTAAGAGCATTTGGGACACTCAAAGTCCACTACGCTGGCAGTTCCTTGCCCTGTATTTCTTTGAAAACAAAAGCAGATAAATCGGTCAGTAAAAAAGCATCCTCCTGTGAGCAGATATGCAGATGAATCATGAGGGCTGAGGACTAATGCAGGCAAGAGCAGTGCTTAATTACAGATAAATCTCTCCACAACACAGCATGAGATCACTACCATTTAGGGCCACATCTGATGAAAGCAAATACTTAAGAGATGATGATGAAAGCTTTGTGTCAGTACTTCTAATATCTGACTGAACTGATCTTTAAATTAGTTGCTTTCAACTGGTGGGTTGCAATCCAAAATTGGAATTGAGTTGTGGAACTGTTACCCTGAAAACAGCATGTTCGTGAATTGCTCAGTCTGATTTGTGAACTGGCTGTAAACTTCAAAGAATCACTTGCAGAAGCAGACACTACTAGTTCTAGATTTATAGAAAATGAATTTTCATTTTGAGGTGAACTATCGCTTTAACTGCTCTAATTCAGTCCAATTTAGTTAACAATTCACTGAAAAGAAATAGTCACTAAAAGAACAATCACTATCATCCGTTCTTCTCAAAAACTTTTACCTTAAAACTATACTGAAAAACAATCGCTTTGAACTGGAAGCTTGAAACTTATGCAGTTTCTTTTTTTAGAAAGCAATAGCAAATATAACAGTGTGGATCTAGTTTGCACAATTAGACTAACAATAGTGGGACACCATTAATGTCATAAACGTAAAAAAACAGGATACACTAAAACAATTACACGCAATGAATAGTACCTGGTTGAACCCTCCATTACTTTTAATATTCATAAGCTGTAAGGGAAGAGGAGAAAAGAAAGGCAGACACAATTAGACCACAAGGCTATATTAAGATCATTAGAGACCACCAGATCGGAGCTACTTTGTCATTATTTCATTCTTACGACATAATTTCCATGATATTTCTGCACCATATAATTTCAGAGAAAATACTTGCTGCGGGGTATTAAATTGTCCTCCACACAAATTAAACAGCTTCTCAGTATTTCACAGCAGAGAACAGATACTTTGTACCAGACAGATAGATAGATAGATAGATAGATAGATAGATAGATAGATAGATAGATAGATAGATAGATAGAGAGATAGATCTATAGCTTCCTAGACAGAGCTAATATGAGTAATTCACTGCTGACAACATAGGCTTTTTAATAAAACAAACTTGTCATTTAACTACGTTGGAGCTAATTATCAGTTAGGTGAGTGGAGATAAAAATTAATTTTTCCTGTTTATGTTCTTCCAAAACTCTGTTATTCTGTGAAACATAAAATACATTTTGAGAATTGTCTCAGTGTAAGTAAATGGGCTCCGATGTCATTTGATTCCCAGCATTCTTCAAAATGCCTTCTTTTGTTTTCCGCAAAAGAAAGAAAGTCATACAGGTTTGGAAAAGGATGCATAAATGTTGACAGAATTTTAATTTTAGGTGGATCTTCTGAGGAATATAAATGATATTTTAAGATTTGTCTCAATGGAAGTCAGTGGGCTCCAATGTCATTTGGTTCCCAGAGTTCTTCAAAAAATATTTTCTGTTAAGTAAGATGAGATAAAATGATGAGATCATATCGATTCATTTTCCAGCTCTGACTTTTCCCAGTGGTAACACTGAGTGGAATGGGGATAGTTTGTGATACATGTTAACAAACAAGGCTGCATCACAAAGAGCAACAAGAACATCTCTTGTTGTAAAGTAATGAAATTTGTGAGAATTTAAATAAGGAAACTGGCCTTGATGTGGCTGTAACCAGTACAGACATCAGTGCTAAACATTACTGCTACTTCCATGGGACTCGTTTATATCTGATCTAATGATGCTAATTAAATGAGCCCTCCATTACAAGCAGAAACAAAGTGGCACTTTAAGCAAGCATTTCTTTTGAGTATAGCTGACAAAAACAACAATGCATGCAAGCTAAGAGGGACTAAACCAGCAAGCAGTGTGGCATTATTAGTGACAGCTCAATGATACGGAATAACAGGCTACCACAACAGCTGACTGATGCTCTCCCCCGACTGCCTCTTCCATGATGCATCTGAGAAACAGAGCATGGTTTGGAGAAAGAGTGGAGGTGACAGTGAAACAAAACCCATACACATGCACAAACACATACGGATCCTCTCCCCTCCCCCAAAACACTCACTGGGACCAGTAGCACCATCTATGAGCTGAATTCCTCCAGCCATCCTCAGAGCATTTGTGGAGCATGCATTCATTGAAAAGACCGTGAAGATGCACATATAGACCCTTACTCACCACCTCGGAGTCTTCAAATCCATGCAGATACAAATTGTCGTACATGGAGGTCTGTTATTCCCAAGGGTTCACCTTAACGATCAAATGCAAATGTGGGATAAGGAAGCTACAGCGAGAGTACGTTTAACAGGGCTCTCTTGCAATCCCCTTGCCCACAGAAAGACCACCGAAGGAGGAATGTCAAGCAGACGACAGTCGCCCCTTTCACTCCTGAAGCCAGCGTATTGTATTAATGAGGATGAAGCGTGATCGATCACATCATAGAGAAGTGGGGTTCTCCCCAGAGGCTGCAGAGACCTGGCATTTTATCAAGCTTCCACAAACAGAGCAGGAAAACTGAGCCTTCCTCAGTCAGAAGCTGATGACAAAGCAGTGAGTCTGTCTTCTGATTGGCTGAGAGGAACTCCAGTAAGAAAGGACAAGTGCTCTCTTCTGTTGACTGTTAAAGGAGGAGGAGAAGGGGTCTGCAGGGTACTGACAGCATTCCACTCCTTGACCACTGGGTTTTCTGCTATTTTTCCTTGCCATTTCTATTTTTGACCATCTTGGATCTCACCTCTTTTTATTTAATTTCTTTCTTTCATCCATGTTCACATATAGACTCAACAATTCTTTTCACAATTCATGCATTAGTTCACATACACTGTAAAAAATTTGACAAATTAAAATAAGATGAAAAAAATGCCTTTTTAAATTTAATTTACTTGAGTGAATTTTAGATTTATTTTTGTTTCCTTTGTTTATTTTGTCCATTATATTGTAAATAATGTATTATTATTATTATTATTAGTCAAATTTATAGTTTAATAAAAAATAGTTAAATAAAATAAAACAGTAGAGCATGGCTAAATGTGTCGCTTACTAATGTGTGTTTTATCTGAGAAAGTGCTTGCTGTCCTAAACTAGTGACAACATTTGAAACATTGAAAAAAACATGTATTAAATACCTTAAAATGCCAAACACAAACATATGAAACACAATTATAAACAACAACTAACTGAGCATTTAGAGTAGAAGAACAAATGCATCCTGACAACAAAATACTAAATATGACACCCATCTCAATGGTGCAAACAATTGCAACCATATTAATTATTCATCTTCTAGTGCACACTGCGAAAATGATAAATGGAGCCAAACCACAAACCATTTTTTCTAATGTAGGCTTAAGGCCTATTTGAGAACAAAAAGCTAACTGAGAAGCATTACTGGTGTTCCTGAACTTTAAAATTGAGAAATTAGATTAAAGAAAGTCTTTATCTTTTACAGTAACATTTTTACGCATTAAAAAGAGCTAAAAAATTTTTTACCAGTATAATGCAATGCAAATATGTATACCATAATGGCAAAACACACACACACACACACACACACACACACACACACACACACACACACACACACACACACACACACACACACAAAACATCCTTATACAGTAAATGCCCCAGGTCCCTAAATCTCTGAAACCACCAGTTTATGGCAGATGTGAATGAATAAAACATGAGAAATGAGAGCTTGACATGATGGTATTGAACCAGACCATTCTTTACCAGGAGTATCAATACCTCTGCTTTTGTAATTACATGCCCATGAATGTGGAGAAGCTATAAAACACCAACTGGTCACTGGGACAGGAGTATATAAATTGCAGCTATAACCAGATATAGCAAAATGCTCTTTTTCCCTTACCTGTGCATCTTTTAAATATTACAGTTTTAAATTCATTCATCATTGCGCCAACAAAATACATTATGTCCCTGGACAAACAAAATAAAATGAGACATATTTCCACAGAGATTTATGTATTATTAAACATTCACTTTTTGAAGGTTGTGTTGCATTTCTAATTCTGTTATTGGGTCATATTTCCCTTGATACTACTCCAGCTACTGAAAAAATAAGAAAACCACGACCAATCAGGTCTTTTCTAGTAATTACATGGAAATGAACTGACGGTGTTGCTGTTAATTAATCAGGACTCTCTTGAGTATAAAACTCTGGCACACATCGCCCCCTGTAGTTCCCAACGCACACCTACAACATGCATGCTTTTCTACTCAATGAAACAAATTATTCTGAGTAAAAAAAGACTCATCTGACAAAACACTCACCTCTTTAATTTACCCTTACTACTTTAATAAAATAAACTCACGAAAAGTCCATAGACATCAAAAGAGAACAAGAGCAATCAATAGTTTTCTGCTTCAACTGAATCTACCAAGGTTCATATGATGAGATAATGCAAAATATATTATTAACAATAATGATATACTGAGAGAATGAATATTGTCCATGATATGAAAAAAATTACATCAGATTCTACCAATAAAAGAATCTAACTATTATGGATTATGTTTTGTAAAATGTACATGCATAATTAATTAATGTCACTTTACATGAAATACTCCCTGAAATTTTCTAATTTAATTGGAACCTTTTCTTCTTTGATTTACGGTGGATCAGCTATAGGAGTGAAAGAGCAGATAAAACAAAACAAATGCCTGTTACTGAATAAAGTGTATCTTAATATCCTAATAATTTTTGTTTCATTTTAATGCTTAACTGTCATTTGAATAGCTGTGATAATTCCACAAAGAACCCACTTGCTTTGTTGTGATTGTTGATTATGCGCCTTGTTTCCTGATTCCTTTATCTCATTTAGTCAGGAAAATCTCTAAAATCTGATATGTCAACATCTGATCATCAAATCACCAGTCATGCTAATCTGGCCCGCTGCACAGCAGGGGAGTAAAGAAATAAATGAATTACTAAAGAGTGCAGCCATGTGACCTATAGCAGCAAGATGAATAATTCATACAAGCTTCCAATGATCAGGAATTTTAAATGCGTTATTATAGATAAGTACAAAAACAGCAACAACTTCCAACGGCTAGAGTTAACAAATCATTTTAAATCTCTCTACATCTAAATAGGATTGTTTCAGCCATAAATTCATGACAAGTTTTTACATACGTGATGATTACCTGCAGTCTTGTCTTTAACCTTGATCTCAGCAGGTATTAACCACCCCTGGATTTTTTTTCACCTTATTTGAGCAGTTCAGAAACAAGACGTTTCCTCTCAGTACCACCCTATGCTCTATAATAATATATATACATTTTATATAATATATAATATATATTTATATAATATATATACTTTTATATACATTAGGAGATGCATAGATTTATTGTGGGGGGTTATGATCATATTTAAAAATATATACATATGCAAACTTTATAAAGTAGGGTGTCCTCAATGAACAGGTCACAGTATAGAAATGAAGGCTTACTTCTGTCCACATTATGATTTAATACAAAGCTTTTGCCTTGCAACAGCACAAGCTCTGCAGGGAATAGTATAGTCCTCAAACATGTGAACAAGGGTAGATTCAGGGACAACTAGAAATGCCACATTGCAGGCATCAAGGTCATTGCTTTCCTCTGGGATAATTTCTTCTTCTGTGCAAACTCAAATATCTAGATGCATCTGACAACTGGGATTACATCATATTTCCATTAGGAAAATGGACTCTATGATTTCATATTGCATGTGCTGAAAGAATATTTACAGGCTTGATTTCAAAACTCCAAATCTTTTTTTGAGATGTTATGAAGATCCATGCCAGCTCTATTCAGCTAAATATCAAATAAGTTCAGTTGGAAAGGTAGCCATGAGCAATTCATATTTATCTGATGACAGTGAGGATTCGTCTGTTGCTTGGAAACGAAATGACCCGTTCAAAAAGCTGCACAAGAGTATAATTCTTTGAAAATCACACTAAATATATACAGTGGGTATAAATACGGCTGGATAAAACAAAAACTGTGTACATCTTCATTTCAGGCTGCAAAGCAACAAAATGTGATTATTGTAAAGGGGGGTGATTCTTTTCTATACCCACTGTATAGAGAAAGAGACAGAGAGAGTACAAAGTACATATCTAAATGATTGTAGTATATCATGGAAGCTTGTTTCTGCCATGACAACAAATGTAATTGTGACTTTTTATCTCAAAATTCTTACTTTTTTCCTTTGCATTTCTGAAAAAAGGTCATAACTGCAAGATGTTAACTCACAATTCTGAGAAGACCAAATTGTGAAATATAAACTTGTTTTAAAAAAAATTAAGAAGAT
The DNA here is from genome assembly GCF_018340385.1 of Cyprinus carpio. NCBI lineage: Eukaryota > Metazoa > Chordata > Actinopteri > Cypriniformes > Cyprinidae > Cyprinus > Cyprinus carpio. The sequence goes on along the minus strand of NC_056580.1, from coordinate 21,446,883 downwards.
GTAATTACAGAATGGTGAGATGTAAAGTCACAATGATTTTTTATTTTTTTTGTAATTCTGTGGTGGAAATGGGCTCCATAGTGTAGAACTATGATCTGGCACTAAGGCGCTAAATTCAAAGATAGTTTCCACTGCAGTAATACATATAATGTGATTCAACATATGACATGTTTTGAACATATGAATTATGATGCAAAGATTCAAATGAGTCATCTTCAATGAGTAACAACCCTCCAAGTGGGAGCATGTTGTCTTCACTGGCAGATTTGAAAGAAATATGTATTATGGATAAATGCAAACTCATTGGCTTCTATAGAAAATATTATGTAACCCAGTTTTGCGCATGGAAAGTGGGTAGTCAATTATCCACTGAGAATATTAGTCACTGTTCAAAACTCTTCAAAATGTCCTACGCAGCATGAGCTACCCTTAAAATGAAGTCTCAGACAAAAGAGTTAAATTCATTGCAAAACAAAAGCAAGTGTGAGAGTCATATCACAAAATATTTAAATGAAGACATATTTCCAAAAAATCTCCACTCTCACCTGGCGAAGGATGAAGCTGGTCGATGTGGTACTGCCGTCGGATCTCTTAAGTCGACTGCGCCGCGAGTAGGTGCCTCTCACAAACAAACACAAAAGAACAACATAACAACACATTCATATTCTACCCAAAGAACAAGGACACATTCATACACACACATACACCCATGTATCCCAGCACAACACTGTCAGAGGGGTCTCAATGGGGTCTGTTAGCTATAGAACTTACTGTCAGAGTCAACTGAATCTGCAAAGCATTTCAACAATTCATCGCTTGCATTAATCATCGTTGTTTTGTGCTTCAGTATGAAACCTACAGCTAAATACAGCAGACATGAGGATCTTTGACCTATCCTGGGTGTTACGTGACTACAAGCTTGACAGATAAGGAGGGTCTATTAAGATAGATGTCAAAGCGCATCACCACGAGGAAGCTGAACTCTGCAGAGCCACATAGACATCAATGTGTTGAGCAGACCAAACTGCAAACCACCATTAAGTATTACCGCAATCCACAACTAAGTACCACATCGAACAACTTCTGAGTAGATCATGCGGTGGAAATATATAGCGGGTTGAGCTGAACGGATGTTTCCAGTAGTTTGTTTTGCAAGAAATGGTGAAATGTAAAAGTTATGGCCATCTGCTGCATAAAAAGCACTGATGCTTACAAACTGGGTCAGGCCATGTGTCCTTTAGAGGGAAATCAATGAGAACATGAATTATTTAGCAGCCTAATTAAAGACCAATAGATCAAACTGACATCCATTCATTTTTAGCACATTCTGGATTTACACATTTGGTTTTAATGATCCTTTTAATTGTATAGTCAGCCTGTGTGGAGTAAAGTTCACCCCAAAAAGAATTTTTTTTTCTTCATTCACTCACCTATATGACTTTCTTGCTTTTGCAGAACACAAAAGGAAGTGACAGAATGACAGACTCACCATTTACTAACACTGAATTGTAAAAATGCAATGAAAGTGAATGGTGACTGAGGCTGTCAGTCCCTAACATCTTTTACACAGAAAAAATAAAGGTCACATCATGAAGGTGAGCAAATGATGACTTTTTTTTTTCTTTTCAGTTGTACTGTCCATTTAAGATATTATTCCACATAATGCATATGTTTAAAACATAAATGTTACTGTGACACTACCATGGTTTCTTGACTATTTACCATGCTAATAACTACTTTTTTTTTTTTTGGACATGTATCATGTTATTCCTTCATGTACCTTAGAGAACCATCCAAATACAGTACATGAAAATTCCATCTGTAGCAACAATAAATGTAACAACATAAAGTCTTCCATCACAAGCTAATGGAAATATTTCAAGACATTAAGAGATGGAAAAACTAAAACACAAACACAACATAACAACAATACTAGTGTTTGGTGCAGATTCACATCACAATCCTACCTGAATGTTTGTCTGTGTGTGTGTGTGTGTGTATATATATATATATATATATATATATATATATATATATATATATATATATATATATATATATATATATATATATATATATATATATATAAATAATTTTTAAGTGAGTAAAAAACCCTTCAAACGGGAGCATGCTGTCATTGTTGGCAGATTTGAAAAAAATATTTGTATTATGGATTAATTTAAAGTCGTTTGATCGTATACACACAAACTGTGGTGCAGCTTCCCATCGCATCATCGCCTTCTCGCGCGTTCCTACCTGAAAAATCGGCTTCTGAACCCCGTCGACTATCCCGTGTCGGGTGTAGATGTGACGGGACATTTCTGCGAGTTCATCAGTCCACGGTGGTGGTTGCCTTTCGGTCCCGGTCCACTGGCTCGGCGGAGGAGGATACTGAAGTGTTTGCTCCAGTTTCGCTGTGGTGTCCGCGGTCAGAGGACGAGGCTTGTGTGCGCGCTCGGTGACTGATGATGCAGTCAGTGTGTGCTGTGCAGCTGTAGTATATAGACGCAGCGCGTGCGGTCACCACTAGAGCAGCTTACTGTACAGTGTAGCAGCTCAGCAGAGGTCATGACAGACATACATTTTCATATCAAACTATTTGGTGTTTAAAAAACATTTTAATTTAACATTTAATTTTAACGTGATCAAAAGTGTTTGGTAGTTGTCACTCCATTTTGTGAAATGGTTTATTCAACAATAAAATAATAATTAATAAGCCCCTATTTAAACAAGATAATCTACCAGGTGCCAGGCAGAAAAGATTTTCAAAACCCTCTCACTTGCCAGCTGTAATTTAAGACAAATTAGTTGACTCTACCCATGAAACATGTTCTATTATGATTACTATAAGAGCAAATGTTGAAGGTGATATAAACAAAAAATAATTGATTTGTGAATTCTGTAGTTGCATAAGACTGTGGGAAGGCAGTGCAACCAATTTATCTGTCATAGATTTTGTTCTCTTACTCAATACTTACTCAAAACAAAAGATTATACTGTAAAATGAATGCTATTATAACGTGTGAGCCATTTTAATAATAACACTAATAATGGATCTCAGTGTCCTCCTAGGTATTGATTAATCAGAATATGAGATGAAAAACGAGAATTACTGAAGGGCATGTCTTTTTTAAGAGCTGATAAGGAAATGCTAAATTGCAGGGGGATTTATATCATACACAGCTGTAGCTGCTTTTCCAACAGATTCTATGAGGATTCACCCATGAGGTTGATAATTAGTAGCATATCAGCTGTGCAAGATTTTGACAAAACATAAGCAGATATGATGCACAAATGATGTAAAATAGAAACAAATAATTAACATTCAGCATCTCCAAATCACATGAGAGGAGATCAGTTTGGAACACTGGGAAAGAATCCACTATAGAAAAGCACATTTTGAAACACAGGTAGTTTTTATTTTCTGTAGACTATAAGAGATCACGGTTTTACAAAAGGAATTTGAAAAATGAGCAGGCAGGATACAAAGAAATCTTGATGTTACAAAACATTGAGTCCATGAATACAATACAGATTTCCCTCTAAATCTCTTAAAACATACAGGTTTACAAATATCCAGCAGCTTTTGAAATAAAGTCTTTTGAATTGGTTTCTATGTTTATTCCATCTCGTGAAAGAACAAGGCATCTGGTGGTAAATAAATGTTTATAAAGTTAAGGTGCAATACAGACAAAGCCAGATATTTAACATCTAATATACAATATCTTTTTTTGAGCTGTTTATGAAAAAAATAAAAAGACAATTTTCTTCTATTTTTAACTACATTAATCCCATTTTAACGAGAACAAAAGCTGTCTATATGTTAAAGGAATTATACATTTTCCCATTTCAGTTAAGAAATTGGGTGGGTATATCAGAAAAGCACATTTCTTCACATACATAAGAAGCAAAAAAAAAAAACTATTGATTGATCATTTTCAGCTGAGAAGTCACAGACCAAACGAAAATTACACTGTATGCAATTTTACATGCCTTAAATTAAATCAAACAACAGCAAACACAAGCAGTACTTGCATATTATAAACATCATTATACAGTGAAACATATGGATTGACCATAAAGGGATTGCATTCGTCAGTTCTAAAGCACAGTTTGCAAAAGAATTTACGAATATCACATGTAGCCTGTACCCAGCTGCCCCGACTAAATCGGTGCCATAATTCCAGAATCACTAACAGCAGGATGAACCTAAAACTGCCAATTTGATTGTTTATAGGAGTGCTCTGAATATTGGCACATAAAATCATTGCAGATTTGGTGAACCATGTATAATCTTCTTCATACAATCATTCTCTCTATAATGCATAAAAACCCACATTTGCTTTGAAAGGCAAGAAATTAAAGTTTCGGGTCAGTTAACCCAGAAATAAATGAAAATGGCAACAATTAATCATAATAATTGTCTCTTCAAATGAGGAACAGTATGCATGTATGCACAATTTACCATTTTATCTTAAATTCTCAATCAGAAAAAAAGAAGAATATGCTGGTGATTATCACAAGATGACAAAAATTATGTTTATGGTTAGTGTGACTCATTCCATCAGCTCTGAACACCTGCCCTAAACTGGGTTAGTAAGTGGGAGAGAAAATGAAGTGCTTGCTTCCTTTTGTCCTGTGAAGACAAATGTCAGTGAATCCTTGCATGCTCCTTGACATCAATAGAGACGTGAGAGAAAAATACTCTCGACCTCATTTCACTATTTGGAATTTGCATTGAATATTAATGGCTGTGGAGTCAGATTTGCTGTACAGCCTTACAGAAGGGGATGCTGGTAGAAGGCTGCTTGTTGCTGCTGAGGTGCAGGTTGGGCTGGAGCTGACATTGGATAGGAGGTTGGAGGCAGACCAGGATTAGCGTTCTGATAGGCAGACATATCCATACCCATGCCCATCTGTGGTGGGTAAGGGGCGGGGGCTCCGGGTGCTTGGTTTACGTATGGTGCATTCATGTGGCCGCTGCAAGAAATAAGCAATTTGCAGTTATCTAAGACTAGTTTTCCCAACATCACTATCAGAATGATAGATTTGAAACAAAAGTATCTAAAAAAGGCTGTTGGCAATTACATCTAAGTCCCACTACTGACACTTATCACCTAAACAGAAAAATATATCGGCCAATGTCGATAATTTAAAAAAAATGTCAATATATCTTCCTTGGTGAGAAATCAGTGGACTACTAATACGGTTTTCTTCATTCACTGTTGATGTGGACAGGATTTGGCCGAAACTGCATATGTAGAAATTAGGGATGCATTGAAATGAAACTTCTGAGCTGAAACAGAAACCGAAAAATCTGGATGCACTTGGCCCAAAACTGAAACTTTAACAAATTACTTATTATTTTATTAAATAATATAAAATAATTTTGTAAGACTTTTTATTTAACTCAATATTTCTCTTTTGGACAAAAACGCCATTTCCAGCTGATAATTTTTGGTGCATCCCCAGTAGAAATATCCATATATATGCAAACAAGGCAAAAGTTGCATCAAAATTAGAGGGATGCTAACAAGACGCCTTTGGATTACCTGATGTAAGTAGGTTGTGCTGGCTGGTTGCTGGGCACTGAATTGACTGAAGGAGGAAGGGAACAGAGAGGGCCAGCTTGGTCCGTAAGACCATATCCCTGTGGAACTCCAGAGGACATGTAGGCTCCAGAGTGCTGATAACCCTAAAAGAGAAAAGTAATGATATTCAGAATCAGAACAATGCAAACAGAACTGTTTGTGTCACAAAATACCATGGACTGAATTGGCACTAACTATCTATTAAAATGGCAAGGCCAACCTGCATCGTGAGAGGAGTAGGGGCTCCAGGGTAAGTGCCTTGGAGAGTCTGCATTTTGGAATATGCATTGTAAAGTGGAGCCTCATTCATTAGCTGGTTATACAGTTCCAGTGCCTCCAGCACCTTCACATTCAGCTCGGACAACTCTGAGTGCTTCCTGCAGGAATGAGAGAGAGATGTTTTTCCTCATATGCAAAGGCTGGAAAACAGCCAACCTATTTTGGAATAAGTTTGGATTTCAACAAACCTGTCGATCTCTTGTAATTTCTCATCGATCATTGGATTCATCTTTTCACAAGCATCAAAAAAAGAGCAGAACATTAGATTCAATGATTTTAGTACAATGTAACATTCGACAATAGAAATGTTTAAATGTGATAAAACACTGTGATGATGCGCTATTAATATTGTAAATCTAGCAAAGTTTTTTATATTTTCATTTTAAAAATGTAATTTACATTTATATCACTATACTTTGCATTTTATTACCTTGGCAGTAAATTGCAGAAAACTAGTTCATGCTGCTGTGTATGTGGTTTTAACACAACGGATGAGGAAGTGACAGCAAATTGATTTTTTTTTTTCCTTTTCTGACCAAAGTAATCAATCTCTCAATATTTTTTTTTCTCTTTTGGAAAGTCATAAAAAAATGCTATTTTTTATTTTTTTTTTGCTGAGCCACTACAGAAGTTTATCCAACTATGACGTATTCAACTTTTAGGAAGCCTGGAAACGTGAAACGGTCCATAAGAACTAATTATTCTGGAGAGCCATGTAATGACGTGATATAAAATTACTTGTATTGTCATATTTTGTTTATATGTCCCAGTTTTACACATAAATGTAACTGACATTAAACATGAGCAACACATGAAGGGCTTTCCTGGTACCTTCTAATGTGAACATCTCTGGGCTGTCAGGTGAGGCATCTGCAGGGTCTTTGTTCTGGAGCAGGTACAGAATTTTGTCCATCTTCTCCTATAGAGAACAGAGTCAACGATCAACATAAGTCAAGAGAACTTCACTAAGAGCCCGTTGATCATATCAATTACATTTCACCAGATAAGTGGAGATGTGTGGCCGAAGATCAATCAGCACTCACCTCATCTATATACACAGGCTCAGGCTCAGCTTTGACTTCAACAATGGGCTCCTCTGGAACTACTGTCTTCTCTACATACATCACTAAAAGAAAAATAATTCAGGAGAGCTGCATGTGCATTTTGAATATTTGAATGCATTATTCCTGCACAAAAATCCAGGTTATAAAGTGTATTACCAGGGTCTGGTTCATCGTTCAGTTTGGTGGTGACAAAGTTTGATGGAAAGAGGCCTACTCCTCGATGATTCTCTCCTTTCCACCAGTTTGGATCACTGTTGGATAACAGCAACATTATTTCTCAATGGACAATTTATATAGGTTATGAGATTTTTTTTTTTTAATGAGACACACAAAATAGTTGAAACTTTAACACTATATTGATTGTGAAATTTATAAAATTGATTTAAATAATGTCCTTGAACAATCAGTTTACCTGTCATCAAGGATGATCACAAGCTCTCCAGCCTTAAAAGTGAGCTCATTGTCTTCAGCCGCTTCAAAATCATAGAGGGCGCGCACTTTACGTGACTCTTTCCCTCCATTGGTGTTGTAGGGTGGATCAGCTATCATGGTTAGGGGTCGTGTCTCTGCCTGCTGTTTCTGCTCCTGTAAGGACAGCTCAATGGCTGCAATGAGCAAAATAAAGACACTTATTGTCTACGTAAAGAGGACTATAGTTACAGTTAGAGTGTCAAAGAATTTTTTATGATGCTTCGGCAGGGGCCCAAAAACATTTATCAGATACGGATAAATAAACCATAATAACAAATAATGATATGGAAGTATGTTAGCATGAAGAGCCTTCACCTTTGGCCAGATCATCATCATCAAGGGTTTTGCTGGTGGCAGATGTGCTGTTGGGCTTTGTGCTGGAGCTCTGCAAGTAGAGATCACATAACACATCAGAACTGATTTGCAAAAAAATCATTTTATCTATAGAAATTCTACATATAGAACCAATCAATCAATTAAATTAAATTTTACACACACACACACATACATATACATATATATATATATATATATATATGAACACAGAACTATAACGCCATCTATGGGTGTGCTATATGTTTAAAAAAAAAAATAGCAGCAAAAACATTGATACCAATCAGTAACCACTGACTTGTTTCTACTAACCATTTAAATAAGTAGTTTTTTGAGATAATATGTATATGATGACCTTTGAGTGACACAGTAAAGTCTTGTGACCTATTTTATGTAGTCGGTACTCATTAACAGCAACATAAATGTTTACATGCACTTATCCTTAAGTCAAACAAAATGGTGTGACAACAATATAATAGTGAATAAGTGAATAAATGAAGGAGAAGGAGAACGAAGAAGAACTGAAATCTCATGGGCCGTGAGGACAGTATGACAAATATGTGACAGGAAATTCCATCCAGTTTACACACATGCTTAAGCATTCCAGATGCATTCAGCTGATTTATTCGCCTCTAACCGAAATGGCTAAAGTGTTTTCAGATATGTCATGTGAGAATCAGTGGTCATGTTTAGTCACATGATTAATTCATAAACCATGAGGTGGCTGACTACTGTTTATTAACTTTTAATGTTAAACGTTTTAATCATCTTTAAAAACACTATGCAAAATTAGGATGTAAAAAGTTATCGCTATGAAGGTAAACCCAGCCAAATTACAGTGTCATATATCTAGGCCAAGTACCAGCGGCTGCTCTCTGTTCTATCAGCATTTGTGTTTATGGACAGCGGACATCACACCGTGAGATCCAACAGGATCCCATTATTGGTTGACAGTAGAAATACCTGGGGGTTTGCGGTGGGAAAGGACACTCCGTCTTCTTTGAGGGACTTGATGGTGGCACTGATGAGACTCAGTTGCGGGTCTTTCTGGAACTCTTCGGCCCACTCAACCATCAGGGCCTTGAGTTTCTCAGCAACCTTTGGGTGAACCTGAGGAGAAGACAATGAGGATGGCAGACATTATCAACAGAATTTGCCTTAATGTATATAATTACAATATAATTTATACAGTGAGCTGAGGTTCCTTACCCTGTTTAACACACTACGAACTTCACTGGAAAACTCCCGTGAGCAGATTTCTAGGTGAAAGATTTTTCCACTGTTTGAAACACAGGCACCCAGCAACTAAACAGGGAAAATACAGCAATATTTCAGGAACCATTATTTGCATAAAAAAACTTTCATGCTCAATGAATCTCCAAGACCTTTCCCGTTGTATTGTAAATAGTGGATATGTATTTTAAAAAACTGATTCAGACTGATTTGCTAATTTGTGAACAGGTAAATTCAAATGTATATCGACTAAAAGATATTTCCATGACTTTTCCAAGCTAGAAAATGTTTTTTTTTTCAAAACTTCCGGATACTTCCAGGATTTCCATGACAATTTAGGAGACAATTTTCTACACAAACAGTGATTGCACACTTGTAACAATTCTATAAGTGTTTACAAATGTGTGTAAATGAAATGTGACATCATAATGAAGATTAATAATAATAATAATTTCTTACTATTATTATTCATTGTTATTGCACTCTTGTAACATTTTACATAACTGTTATTCTTTAAATATGTTTAAATGAAATGTAGACAATAAAATTACAATAAAAAATAATAATTATTGCTATTGTCATTACTGAACGCTTGTAACATTTCTATTTCTGCTAGTACTTTCATTAAATGTGAATAAAATGTGACATCATAATAAAGATTAATACTACTAACACTAATGATTTTTATTATTAACATTCTCATCATCATTGCTATTTTTATTAAAATTACAATTATTATTATTACAACAAATTCACCAATTAAAAAAAAAGAGCATATCTACCCACTTTATTTCCTTGTAATAGCCATGTAATACATTTTTGTAAAGATACAGCCAGATGAGAAAGAAAGTATGTAAAAATAGAGTGAGACATCTTTGCAGGCTGAGATGTTGGTGAGTCAGAGTGGGAGCCCACAGAGATGCCTGTCACTTCCAGATGCACTCTGGAGTTGTTTAAGCTTTTACAGCTTTAGTTTCTTCTACCCCAGTTTAGTGCACAGTGACTATTTGCATGCCATACACAGGTTAACTTTCCCAAGAACATGAACACTGTGATAACTAACACGATCGTTTACTAAACTCTGTTTGACTACAGTGGGAACTGAAAATGAAGAGCTCACCGTTAATGCTTGCATGGCTACATGAGGGACCTTGTGGTTCACTCGCTTCATGACTGACCTGAGACAATCCTTTGCACTATGACAGAAAAAATTTAAAATGACGAAAAGGGGCACAAACATATTTATATTAGAGACACACCATTTTTTTTAAGGTAAAAAAAAGAAAAGAAAAAAATAATACAAATAAATAACAAACAAAACGTGTCTATATAAGAAAAACAATGCATACAAGCAACATTAATGTTATTAATTGTTACTAAAATAAGCATCAAAACATATATAGTTATTAAAATCTTGTTTGTAATGATATTTCAGCTCACCCATTGGGAGTTGTTCCGACCCGGTCACAGATATCCATAATAAGGCCCCAGTCTTCTGATGTGTTAGTTTCACTAGTTGCTTTCTCTGAAAATGTGAAGGAATGAGCATTTAAACAAACAAATTCAAAAGATACTCTCAAAACAATGTTCTCAAAGGCCATAAACACACAATACTTAATAGAACAATTAGTATATATATATATATATATATATATTATATATATATATATATATATATATATATATATATATATATATATATATAAATGAAAAAAGTGTGAATATAATCAGATTTACATCCAAAGTACTGAAGAACAAGATTATGATTACTATTTAGTAAACAAGAGTAGGGCTACAGGATTATGACAAAAATCATAATTGTCGATTATTCCCTTGAAATTGTAATTACGATTATCACAATTTACACTGAATGATGTTTATACCTTTGTTTGATGCAACTGCATGCCGTATTTTTATATGAAAATAAACAAGCTGAAAACACTCTAACTGAAAAACGTTGTTTTTGTTAAATGATTAAAAGGTAAAGGTATGAACAGTATTATAATGTTGTACTAAAACTAAAATGAAAATAATGGGAAAAACCCTTAAGATAACAGGTAGAAAGAAAAAAGCTCATCTTAACCACGCAAAATAACATAAGTGGACTTTGAACGATTAATTTCCGCTTTGAACAATTACATAATTGTGACATCCATAACTGTAATTGTGATTAGAAATTCGATTAATTGTGCAGCCCTAAGCAAGAGGCTCATGTGCATGCTTTTAAACAGACAAAGTAGCCTGTTTTGCCTGTTATTTTGCATATCCAGCTTGTCTCAACATGCACAACAAGAATTTCTATGATAATCCACTAGTATAGATTATTTACCCCTCCTTCAGGAATAAAACAACCGGCTGCATTTGAATGACTAACTCTTAATGACGACAGGGAAATTTGCATTGCGACATCCAGCAAAGTACAGCTTGAAATAAAATGACCAATACTCAAGTGCTTTAAACTCCTCCAGAGTGGAACATACAGTGTCACAGGCTCATACACACTAAGCTCTTAAAGGACAAAACTATGAAAAGAACAATCTACATGCTATTGTGTGTTACTTTTGACAAATGAACTCTCGTTACTCATTCATGATTATTAGAAAATGATTTTTTTTTTTTTTTTTTTAGCATTTATTTATTTAAAGCTCAGCTTTTTTATATAATATTGCATGTGGAAGGTAATATACTATTTCATGTTACATTTACGTTTTTATATTACATTACGTTTTGTTAATTAAATGTATATATTGTATTATAATATATTATATGAATGATATTTTATTACATTGTAATTATAGTTTATTATTAGTAGTTAAAATCATATTTAAATAATCACGGCATATATAGGAAATATCTTCGAATTAAAAAGCTTTTGATTTTTTTTTTAATTTCTTGAAATAAAATACATTGATATTTTAGTATGATGAACTTTGTACAAACAGCTCAAAATATCTTTCTGACAGACTGAAAATGTTCAGTGTTCTTCTAAAAAGTTCCAGAAATAAAACAATATTGCAAGTATGGTGTCACTTTTGCTAATTACGTTACGTTTGACAGATTTAATAGTTAAATCCCGATATATAAGACATGTAAGGGTTCTGAGTATTAGAGGAAATAAACAAAACAAAACAAAACAAAACAAAACAAAACCAAACAAAAAACGAAGCTCTTGAGGATCTGACAGCGAGCAGTGCGCTGGATCGGCCCTCTTAACTGACTTGTCAATATCACATCACTTCGACAAAAACAACACTCTCAGACTCACCCACATCCTGGTCGAACGGGTTTTGGCCAAATAAAGGCATTTTGAGACCTTTTCCTATCTATTAAAGGTTAAATTCAAGCGTATTATCGACGATTTATCGCTCTCTCCTCCATTAAATTGCGTCCGCTTCCACCAGTTGCTCTTCCGTAAACTTAGTAAGCAAACGCAATGCCTGTCCGAAATCGCATACGTGTCACAAATAGTCAAACGATTCTAGATTTTAATTTACATTCAGAATTTATATTAAAATTACAAAGATAACTGATGAAATTATTTCATTGTTTGTTTTTATAACTCTATATTTCCGAAAGGCATGTATGCTGAGTCCTTTTAAAGACCAGTGCGTTCTGAGCTGCCATCTAGCGACTGGAATTGATGTTTCTGAAATTTTCTGTAACACAAAATCAACTCAAATGTTATAATTTGTTTATATTATTTTTTATCAATATTAAAAATCGGGTTGTTGTTATTGTTAAGCATGTCCGTGAATAAGCGAATCTAAACTGTAACAGAGTAACACACAAGACATCATTTACACGCTGTCCTCGCCAGGGGGCGCTCCGTTCATAAGCACTTCTATATATACATACATGTCAGCAAGGCCACACGCCTTTATTCACTCACCGGGACCAGTGGATGATCCAGTGTTTCTGATGGTAGTTCAGTCATGTCGGCACCTGCCATGGGGACCAGCAAAACAGCGCACACTGATTCCAGTCACAAGAAGAAAAAGGGACCCGGAACGCTGGCCACCGCGTATCTGGTCATTTACAACGTGGTTATGACAGCAGGGTACGATGAAAATCCAAACGCTCTTCCGTGCTCTCCGTTCACGCGCGTGACAGTGAGAATGAATGGTTAGATTTCAGACAGCGTGCTCTATCTAAGTGCTTGACAGATTCGCGGTTACCTCCCCTTTGAGGTCATATCGCATGGCTTAACACAGTTTGTTTGAAATTAAAACAAATTAAATTTGTTCTGAATATTTTTGCTAATGCAATGCAACGTAAATCCTATTAACGCCTGTTTAACACGCCTCTTCTGGGCTGCGGGTTGACAGAGATCATTGCATGCATCCATTGTGCTTATTTTACAGTTAGATGGCATTCATGGACGAATACGGGTGAATTTATTGTCTTTGTTAGTTTAAATGTAGCAATATACAGTTCAATAGGCAGAAGCTGATGTGGGTAAACAGTGAATTGAAGTGCACTGCCCTTAACCTCGAAACTGTTGCACAATTCGTTTCGGGAACGAATCGATTAGAACCTATTCGTTTCTTAATCACTTTGGGTTTTGAGAAGAGATGTTGAAACAATAAATAAAACATAAAAAGCACAGATTCATTTAAATGGTGATAAATAGCTATATTTGAGTAAAATAGAGCTAGTAATATTTTTGTTCTCTGTGAATACAGGCGCGTATTTCTCTTCTGGAAAGCAATTTGTAAACATTGTTTTAAAAGGTGATAACTTAAATCGTTAACTATTAAGATCTATTTTGCTGCATATTTGAAACGAAAAAAATATATAATAAAAAAATCTGCGAGTATCGTTTGAATATAGGTATCCCAACTAAAAAAAAAAACACTCGTTGTTTTGACCAATTATTGTAGATTTAAGTGCTTGTTTTCAGTTATCGCACTCAAACAAAGCAAATTAAATCGATTCAAATATTTTTGAGTTGAGTATGACTAGAAAAAAATCACTACAGATGTTTACTTAACTATTAAGACTTAATATCCTTGGATTTCGCTTGCTCTCTCTTCTTGTCTGTACTGTAACTTACAGCGTCTCTCTACTAGAAGCTTGGGGTTGTAGTTACTTCAGAAACAGAAAGAATATGCTGTAACTTTTCCATTTTTAAGCTGATAAAGCACAGGATAGTGTTGACAATTTTCTGCACTGCTGAACGTTTCTATGTGTGCGTGCGTATAATCAGTGTTGCCAGGTTTTCACAACAAAACCCGCCCAATTGCTACTTATAACAAGCCCAATCGCGTTCCGGGGGTAAAATACACGTAAAATACACGTTTTTGGTAGGGTTCTCTTGGTAAATTCGCATCCTAGGGGCTATATATCACGTTATTGGGGTTGCTTCAACCCACAGACATGAAAAACAACCCGCTGCAACAGTGTTAAAGAAGCCCAATTGCGGGAAAACCGTGGACTTGGCAACACATTCTGTACATTATGTGCAGATTGTACGTTGTGCGGCGTGCAACGATGTAGCAGCACAATAGTTTGGAGCGAGATTAATGACCTGTACAGTAACCTGTTTGAAAAAATGAATTTATCCAGTCAATATTGTGTATCCACATGCCACAAACAAACATGTTTGAGATATATCGTCCATCGCCGTCATTATAACCTTCACCTGCTTTCTGATTTGAGTAATGATGTTTAAAGCATAATAATACAAGAAGGCCTACATGCTTTCAAATGATAACAAACTTTGAAAAAGAATATTTAGATCAAATATTAGATACCTTAAAAAAAAACTTTTGAACTAGCACCAACTACGCCACGTTATGTATGAGAAGCTGCAAAAGACACTTCTCGTGCATAAATAAAAAAAGTGGAATAATAAAAAAAATGGTGACATCAATTTTAATGTAAATATAATGGGCAATATATTGCGTCATCAAAAATGATTGTGGTCATGTATTATATTGTTCGGTAAGTCTATATATTTATTATTGCGACAGGCCTAACTGTTGTAGGCCACTATTTGCTGTTAACTGCTGTGTTGTAAGAGATTTGCATGCAGTTCCACGCCTGTGTGCATTCTGGAAATGCCCTCCTCTCTCAAAGCAAGGACGAGTGGCACTACAGAGTTACTCTACGAATCTTTCTTATCTAGATGGCTGGTCATTGCTGTTGGTCTGGTTCGAGCATACCTTGCCAGAGGAAGCTACCATGGTCTTTATTACTCGATAGAGAAGCCCTTAAAATACTTTCAGACTGGTGCCCTCCTTGAGGTGAGAGTTGTGGGAGCTATATTCATTTAAATTCATTCATAATCACGAAATTTGTTACTTTAAATTGTAAAATTGAAAGTATGAAAACAGCTACCTTAAATTGTAAAGTTTAGCTCACATATTACTGTTTTTACTGTATTTTTTGATCAAATAAATGTAGCCTTGATGAGCATAAGAGACTTAAACATTAAAAATATTTTAAAAATATTACCGAGCCCTAAATTTTGAATGGTAGTGTATAAAAAACAAACAAATAAATAAAATATGTATGTAAGTGTGTGTATATATATATATATATATATATATATATATATATATATATATATATATATATATATATATATATATATATATATATATATATATATATATTTATTTTATTATTATTATTATTTATTATTATTTTTTTTTTTTTTTTTTTTTTTTTTTTTTTTTTTCCAAATCCAAACAAAAAATTTGGGCATTTTCTTTGGCTTTTTTGGAACTGTATGTTATTTTCTCACCCTACAGAGTTTTATTTGATTATTTTTATGCTAAAAATGATAATTCCTTGAGGCTGAATGCACCTTATAATATTTGTTCTTCGCTCTCTTCACAGATATTGCATTGTGCCGTGGGTAAGTGCACCCTGCTGCTAATAACAGTCTCTTATTAATTTCTACTATAAATATGCACTAGGTGAAATATATAGATCAGATTGGCTATACACGGCAAGCTTTTTTTAACCCAGCAGTGCCATCGTCAGCGAGGGTGCTGGTTTCTCTGCCAGTCTGACAGTGATAATGTGATAAAGAGTCTCACTGCACCCGTGGAGCGTAGAGTTCACAGTCCACACCTCATTATCTGGGACTTGAAGCTTAATGTGACCTTTCCCAGTCCTGCAGCACTCTGTTACATCATAACCATCCTTACTCTCTTAAATTATTTTATTCTAATCATTCAAATTCTGTATTATGTCTCTTTCATAATGTTTAGTGTAATGAATTAAGATGATTTTTATGCTTGCTTTATTGCAATTCATAGTTTATTCTGATTAAACCCACATTGCAAAAATACAAAAGATTAATCTCTTTACTCAACATTTGAAATGTTTTGAAGGAATTGTTCCCTCCTCGGTGGTCCTGACTGGGTTCCAAGTGATGTCACGGGTGTTCCTTACATGGGCAGTGACGCACAGCGTTAGAGAAGTAAGTTATGTTTAAAGGGATAATTCACTCAAAAATGTAAATTCTGTCATCATTTACTCACCCTCAAGTTGTTCCAAACCTGTATGACTTTTTCTTTTCTTTTTTTCTTCTTTTTTTTTAACACAAAAGAAGATATTTTGAAGAAACCAAACAGTTGCTAGTAGCCATCAGCTTCCATAGTATGGAAAAATATTTTAATACTATAACTTTTATTTCACTTTTTTTTTCACAGTTTTTTTAAAGTTATCTAATATTTATAATTTATTTTATTTCAGCTTTATTTCAATTAGCAAAAACAATTTTTAATAGTTTTATTTTGGTTTTAGTTAAGAGCAACACAGATGTTTTACTTGTTCAGGTGACCTACAGTATTTTCGGTATATTATTGATTATTTTTAATAATGATGATGTCAGGGTTTCTCATTGTTAAAAACCTGGATATGAAAATCCAGTATCATTACGCCATCAATCTCTCAAATTTCTCTTTATCATTAATGTTCCCTGTTACACTATGAGCAATAGTTCTATGTTTGTCTCATTGACTCTTGTCTACTGCCATCTAGTGGATTTCAACAGCTGGTTTAATATTTCACCGCTCATCAAAAGCCAAAATGCTGCATTACTAGAATTTTAGTGTGAAGAAAACAATGTTATTTATATTACGTTCTTTGAAACTAAGAATCAAGTTCTGATTGTCTATCCCAGAGAAAGACGTCTGAGCTGAAGTGTATAGTTCTGTAAGTTATTCCTGCGAGAAATAATACTAACATGTAACATGTCCACATGTGCCTGTGTATGTTTCTGTTGCTAAAATAACCTCCTTTCAAGCCTGTATGTGTGTAGAGGCGAAATTGGAGCCTTTGATGGGCCTGAATGCTTTTTGAAGTGCTTCCGATCATCTCAGTGGTCCATCTTTGTGTGTCGAGTGGCTTCAGTGAATTGCGCATAACTGCATGGTTCTCGACTAAATTTAGCTTCTGTCTCTTCCCTGTGTGACTTATAGTTTCTCTTATTTTAGGTCCAAAGTGAAGACAGTGTTCTCCTCTTTGTGGTGGCCTGGACGGTCACAGAGATCATCCGCTACTCTTTCTACACCTTCAGCCTGCTCAACCACCTGCCTTACCTCATCAAATGGGCGAGGTGAAGCTTCTCAGAGATTATTGTCTGGCCTTTATTTGGTTGAAAAGCATATTTTATGTACTCCGCTCTTCAAATTTTCACAGGTACACATTTTTTTTTGTGCTGTACCCCATGGGAGTGGCAGGGGAACTTTTGACGATTTATGCCGCGCTACCATACGTGCAGAAAACAGGGCTCTACTCCATCACCTTGCCTAACAACTACAACTTCTCCTTTGACTACCACACCTTCCTCATCCTCGTCATGATCTCCTACATCCCCTGTACGTTTTAATTCCAGGACAAAGAGATTATGCATCATGTTTTCTCAAAATGCTTTGTTTTGATATATTCCATCTGTAAATAAACCGATTCCTCAGTTGATCTCGTATAGCTTCAAAATCTCTTGAAGCTCATTCTTGTCTTGTCAATGAACGGCTGTGTTCCTGTTAATGACCTTCTTTGTCCGTGTTCCTCAGTATTCCCGCAGCTCTACTTCCACATGATACGCCAGAGGAAGAAAGTTCTGGGTCACGTGGAGGAGTACAGCAAAGTGGAATAACTCGCCCTGCCGTTGCCGCACACAGCAGACTGATCGCATCGAAAACGGAAACAAGCGGATAACCTTTAAAAGCCACACTACCTATTTTTTATTTTAAAAAAAGAAGACAATGCATTCTTGTCAGTTTAACAGGCCAGATATGCAGAATGATTGTTAATGATACTATTTTGATCAAGAACTGTTGCAGTTGGTGATTTTAGGGATCCTGTAACTACACAAATGGCTTTCCCTCAGTTTAGAGGGAGAGGAATGTCATTACCATACTAATGCATCAGCTACTGTGTGACAACATTTTTATTTTTCATTCTAAATGTAGAATTACAAACCAAATATTGTAGCAAATATCATTCAGATAAAGGGCAAAAATACAGTTAGCTGCATCTGGTGGCTTTAACCAGAAGAAATGTCTCATAATTTTTCCTGTGTGGTGTGTTTTGTACATTGTATTTCAGACATTTGAATCTAATTGACTTAAATCTCAGTTTCTCACTCAACTCAACTCATTTCTTTTCTTTATGTTTGAGGATAATTCATAACTCAAATCATTCTTGACTTTCACACTACTTGTGTGTCTATTGATTCCCATCATGATTACTGTTAGTGTTTTCTATTTGTCTTGTGTTTCTTAAAGGATCAATGTTAATCGGTTGTTTTGTTCAGTATTGGATATATATTGTTGGTTTGTGGCCGTTTGCGGAAAAAAAGAGGTGTATCACCCAAAGAAATTGGCTGAGTTGCTGGGTCGGACCTCATAGTCATTACTACTAATGCACTAGATATGCATTTCTGTCGCAGAAAGAGATTGCAGCTGACACTTTTGGAGCTTTTATGGCTGGCGATGTGGAAGGGTTTGGCTAAGAGAGACTCGCATGCTGAGCAGAAGAGAGCACAAGCCTCGGCTAATGGGGGCCAGTTGGATTTGAGTGCCTCCAGTCATGCTTTTCCAATGAGTCGAATCTAATAATGTGGAGGGAAAGCTGGGAGTCGAGACTAACTTAACGCTTCATTGCCCATCTGCCTAATTGTGAACAGTCAACTTCAGCCCTCCCAATGCAAATGAATCTCGTATTGAAGTGTGAGCTACACTATTGCACAGATAGAGTCTTTGCAAACAAAGTGGTAAGCCTGTTCCCCTTATCAAGCCTATTCAGGAAAAGATTAGCATGGGATGAATGGAGTGCAACTTTAAATAACACTGCATGTAAAAGTGGTGTGGCTAAACCTTGGTTAATAGAAGCATGGCCCTTAACTCAAATAAAAATGCAAACATTGTCAAGCTTTTGATATTCAAGTTCTGCATGGGACCAGCAAACTTTGTATGAATAGTAATACGATTATATATTTACAATAAACCATAACATGGGAAGCAACACCAATTTGTTTTTATTCTATGAACTTAAGTGCTTTATCTTCCTCATATTTTAGTATTTAACCTGCAGCGTAATTAAAAGTATTGTGTCTGTCTTACATATATTTCATTTTATTTCAATATAAATTAAACACATATTAGGTTTTGTAGACTTTTATAGTGTTTTAGTAAAGGGGACTATTCATCCCTCCTTCACATGATGGCAGTAGAGATCTATCTTTGATATATTTTAACTTGAACACGTTCCGTGAGCTCATTTGTCAGAAATTAACTTTTTTATTAAAGGGCAATGTTTGCTTCCTGGGGTTTGATTTTAGTCATTTAAAAACAATGCATCTCCCTTTTATGCTAAATCCACTGTATATATTTTTTCACTAAAGTAACCTTTCCTTTTGAATAATTAACTAGACTTAGAATAAGAATTAAGAAATGTATCTAGTGTTCCAAATTTTTGCTTTTGCATTTTGAATTTCACCCTAATCCTACACTAATTTATTAAAACCCTGATGTGCTTTAATTGTTATTTAGAAAAGTTTGTAAAGCCGAATGGACACAATTAAAATACAGCTTGTCCAATACATATGCACAGTTTGAAATCATAGGGCCCATTTACACCTGGTCACTTCATGTGTTTTCTCTGATCAGATAGTTATCTCATTTGTTAAATTAATCTTATTTTACAATCCTTGCTTTATGTCTAAATTTAAAAATAAATTCAGTTTTGATTATATTTGAGTTTTCTAAAGCCTGAAAAGCACTCTGTAGTGTTCAGAAATAAAATGGCACAAAAACAGTTTTCCTTAGGTTTTGTATTTGCATCTCATCTGTTTAAAGGATGGGAGTCATGAGACCTATGAAAAAAAAAAAAACCGAAGAAGCATGACTCTGTTGCAAACAACAAGATCTTTTGTCTTCTCGAAATGACACAGAAAAGTTTAATGCTCTTCACACAGCTATTGCCAAGTGACGGAATCCTGTGTTTTTTAAACGGAAAAAGTGTGTTTTTTTCCCCATGTTAGGGGAAAACGATGCATTCTGTTGAATCATTGATTAATAAGTGAATGATTTCATTTTTAAAAAGTAAAAAAGAAAAGTATAACCATAACATTACCATGCACATCATTCATATTTAGGCTACATAAAACACCCAGGAAAAGGCTTAACATTTAGAACATTTGAATGTAATTAACTGGTTTAATAAAAATATATACTTTTATACCTGAAATGTGTTCTTCTGACATAAAAAATATTTACCTCTATAATTTATCTCCCATGTTTATTTATTTATATAAAACCCCTACTTTATTTGCATAACAAACATCCCCCCCCACTCTCCCTTACGTACAGCTGTGCGGATAGTCCCGCCCTCTTATCTAAATCACTGTGTACTGACACGCAGGTTGACCAATAAAAAAAAAAAGATTGACAACTGTGCAAATAGCTATCCAATAGGATCGCACGTAAGGCGGGGCCTAAAGATCATACTTGGTTGAATGGCAATACAAAGACAAGAGGCACCAAAACGGAGGATAACGCTAATCAATTCTGCGGGCTTCGGTCTTGAGAATCTGCAGGGAGAGGACGTGCAGCTCCGCGCGAGCAGAGCGGATTCGACGTTCCTCTGGCGTGACAATTCATCTTCTCATCTAGACGCCAGCGCTGGTGATGTTGCTGCTACTGCACCAAGAGCACTGGAGATACCTAACGTTACATGCACAGCACGGATGAAGACTCCTTCAATAAAGGACACTTGTGAGGTCATCTTGGGAAGATGCAACTTCTCATGCAGGAGCGTTGGAAAGCTCAAGTTTTCACAGCAATATTGATCGTGTAATCATCTAGTTAGTGGGCTGCGACCACATATTCACAGGTGTACAGCTTGCGTGGATCAGTGCATCAGTGCGTAACGTTACGCACCATGGAGTCGTGCTCAAACCAAACCACACTTTCGCGGACAGTGTTTGTTCTGTCATGAAAACGTGGATCAGGCGTGATGGACGTAGGGTCAGTTGTCATTGATTTGGACTCACCAATGCGTTTTTAAGCAGAGTGCGAATTATACAGTGACTTTAAGGGGGAAAAACTTGACTATTTTAAAACGAATTTTTCCTTTTTAAAGAAAGAAATCTGGTAAATTATTAAGGGTGAATTTAATTTGAGGAGAACTATTTTCAAGGTTCGTCTCGCGTAAACGCAAATTGCCATTTGGCGCCACTAACAAATATCAGTAACCTGAGAGACTTTTTAAACGAAACACTTAGGTTTTGGGACAAATTCTTGATATGTAACGCTATAATATGCTTTAGTTTTTGTAATGCTTAATTAATTAATTGCAACGGAAAGCTCGTGGTTACCTCGTCTGGCAAACGCGACTGATGTTGGTTAGCTTCCGTTTGGCGACAGGTGAGAACACGCGCTCTGACTAACTTACCTAACTTTTATTCGTGTTGAAACATTTCGAAACCTATATACAGGCCTGCTTGCGTATAAATATATAGGCTACTGTTGTGTGGTTTTAGTACTTTCACAACCTTTTGATTTGATTTCCTCTGGGAGGTTCAAAGGGGTTGAATCTCATAAACGCGTGATTTGTATGTTCACATCCATGAATTGAAATGGGGCGCAAAATTACTCCTGCTGTTTACCTCCTCTAATGCTCCAGCCACCTGAGGATGTGTCTCAAACAACTACTTTGTATATTTTATAATTATTTAAAGACCTCTGTGTTAATAATAATGTAAAAAACGAACGGATTGACTTGCAAAATGTATCTCTCTCTCTCAGAAAGGCTGACTACAACAGCTGTACTCACTTTACATCGGTCCTGTTTTATAAAAATATACAAAATGCTGCTTTATAAATTAAAAACTCACCACTTTTACTAGTTTTCAATGGGATGCACGTCTCTCACGCAATTTTGGTTTACTTTTTTGTTTTAAATCACCATCTAACTGCAACGGTGTGTCTTAAACTTGCTAAATGACTTTAAAATAGGCGATGTTCCCCAAAGTAGCCTAATGACTGAAACATCCCCTCTTTAGTGGAAAAACTATATATATTTGGGATCATATACATGATTGATAAGTTTTATATTTATACAGTGTGGGAATAATTCAATTCCAGTTAAATCAATAGGACTTTTGAAAAAAAAAAATCTATCAGTAATCTGTTTTGGTTCGTTTCCGTAACCTTTCTTACACAACAACAAAACGCCAACGGCTTTATTATTTATTTGTGGCATGTACTTATAGTAACTTGATAATAACAGTAGGTATGCATGGTTTGATAGAAACAGCTGTTAAGCAGCTGTTGCTGTGGTTTCCTCCTCAAGCAAAGGTTTCAGGTCGCGAGCGTAGGCTTTACTTTTAACGCACTCTGACTACTGAAATGTTATTTGAATATATGTATATGTTTGCATGTAAAAACAAAACTTGAAAGCTTTTCTCTGACCTCCCTCGGGGAGTTAATTAGGAAGTCTAACTCCCTGTAATTCGCACCCTGAAGTCATATACTGCATGCAGTAATCGAGATCATGTCCAGATCTAACAGCGTGAGCCCACCCGGCGCTGGCGCTCCTGGACTGAGGGGAGGGACAGAGCACAGATCCGCTTGGGGCGAGTCTGAGTCCGTGCCGAACGGATGTCCATACTCGGCCAGATCCTCCTGCAAAAAGCTCATACGGTCCAACAGTCGGTGGAGAGAGGACGATGACTTCGAGCGACAACCGGGCCGCGCCACGACCACCGTCAGCCGGGTTAGTTTCAGATCCAAGTCTGCCTGGCAAGAACACGGGGAGGAGAGTCGCAACAATAACAGATCTTCCCCGAGGTACCGAGATGGAGAAGTGAGACCCAAGTCCGTGGAATTGGGTTTGGAGGTCAGAACAACCAAGTCCAAACCAGAGGAGGAGCTCATGCCAGAAGTGAACTTTTCCATGAGCGCGTGCTGCAGCGGCGTGATGCAGATTTTCAAATCCAAGAAGTTCCAGTCGGAGAAGTTGGAGAGGCTTTACCAGCGCTACTTCTTCCGACTCAACCAGAGCAGCTTGACGATGCTCATGGCCGTTCTGGTGCTGGTGTGCGCGGTGATGCTGGTCTTCCACTACGCTGAAGGAGTGTTTCGGCCCACTTACGTAGTGGTTTTCTCCACGGCAATCTTACTCATCCTCACGCTGATAGTGGTGTGCAACAGGAACGGCTTCCATCAGGATCACATGTGGATAGTTTGCTATGTTATCATTTTCGTGGTGCTGGCTGTACAGGTGAGCGGTGTGCTGCTCGTGAAACCTCGCAGCGCGTCTGAAGGCATCTGGTGGACCGTGTTTTTCATCCACGTCATTTACACACTTCTGCCGGTGCGGATGAGAGCAGCGGTCATCACTGGAATTATACTGTCTGCCATACATGTGCTGGTCTCGTGGAAGTTAAACGACATGGACGTCTTTTTGTGGAAACAGGTGAGTTTTGGATTTAGTTGAACACACTTTTTAAAGTATTTTATTAAATGGCTGTGTATGGATTTATCACATGAACGTTTTTGTTCATTTGTGGGTGACTTGGTACCTTTTACTGGAAACTAATAATTGCTTTACAGATTTTAATTGCATGTATGCATGTAAACGAGGGGCAATCTTGAGTCTGGATTATTTTTAATGATTAAATGTGTAAATATTAAACATTTCTGAAATAATCTTTAATAAAACAAAGAATTACATCTCTAAAAATCGAATAATCGTCACAGTGACTATCTCTACGAGTAAGGTAACCTTTTGATTAAGTTTTAATCAGTCATTGACTATACACTGTAAATTTCTCATCAGTGCATTTTTCATAACATTCGGAATATGTTTTGTATACTCTCTGTGGTCATTTTCATGGTACTAACCTGCTTTGCTCAGCTGAATTTCACAGTCTTTTGTATCCTCAAACTAATATAACATTTTATAGTAATTGTGTTTTAAAATCCTTTGTCTTCAGATATAATTATGTTTTCGTTAAAAACACAGACTCTTTGAATGGTGTGTGTGGAAACACCCCTCTGTTTTTTTCTCCTCCCACAAAACAATGCTGTCTTCATCATAACAGAAGATCTCTCTCTGTTTACATGGGACCTAGCAGGACTCTCCAATAGTTCACTGTTGTTTTATAAAGATCCTGGTATGAAGGATGTTTTAGGAGCGCTCTCATAGATGACTAGCTTTCATCAGGCTGTGATGAGTGGTGCTGCTTTTTATGAGAGGTTTTGGGGTTGGAGCAACGGCTAAGGTGAAATCTGGTCGCTGTTAGGGTTTAGATGAGATTTTTAAAGGACCATTCCAGGTTCAGTACAAGGTTAGCCATCTTATTACACTTTTAGGATTTCTTTCTTTAATCATTGTACAGATACTGGCATGTACTTTTTCCTAAAGCGAATGAATGCAAACCAAAGGTGCTTTGCAGGATTGTCTCACAGATCATCGACAGTTCACAATCTTCAGCTACATTTCCCCTGTGTGCTTCATTAAAGCCAGAGGTGGGACCCAGTTAGAGGAGCTAGCGTAGACGCTTCCCCTAGGGAGAAAACAGAGGAGGTGGACAGAGTCCTGCCTGGCACATCTCCAGCTCTAACATGGTTTGTGGCTGCTTTAATTGAATTGCCCCACTCTGTAACATGCAGACCCACTGGAATTCAAAACAGATGTCCTCCCTGTCCTTCTTGAAAGATCTGCTATTAATTTGCCTTTGAGAGTCAACCCCTATGGAAGCATTAACCTTCCCCCAGGCCATGCTGACTACGTGGTCTGTGAGCAGCACACTGAAGAAAGCATCATCTCTTGGGACTGATGCTCACACACAGATGATCTGTTGATGCTCTGTCAACTTTTGCTCAACTTGTGCAGCACATTTATGCTGTCTGAATAATCTATTTACATTATATCACGTTTCAGTTGTAGACTGATACCAGTGAAATTTAGCTGAAAAAACGGATGTGCTACTAAACACGTCTTCCTTTTTTAAAGTCTATTTAGGGTCACTTTTATTACTACTACTACTACTACTACTAATAATAATAATAATTATAATAATAATTATAATTATAAAAATAATAAGGATTTAAATGTGTGTGAAAAACAAGTATATCACTGACATCACAAAAAGTCACTGTAGAAGTCAGTCAATTTTTTTATTTAAATTCTGTACATTCAAATATTTATATTTTTTAAATGATGAATTTACAGCCCTTATAATTTTAAATCCAAACGTGTTTGTATATTTTATTCATTTTATTCAATTATCATCCTATTGTGTTTTGTATTGAAGTATGTATCAGTGAGTTAATGGGGAAAAAAAAAAGACTAAAACAAATAATAAAAAAAACCCAACAAAACTAAAGGATGCAGTGGAAAAATTTGGTGTAGAAACGATTTTCACTCAGAAATTGCTAATAAATATCACAATTACAAAGTAATGGCAACACATTGAATTGAATGTAAAATTTTAAAGTACTGTAGAAAGACTGAAATAGTATTTTCTTTTAAAACATACTTTAGTAATCTTTTATTTATACTTAGAAAAAAAAATTACAGTGTGCTGAAGAAGGGCTTGTTTGGGTTGACGTGCATTGATATTTTAAATATGTGACCCTTCTAATAAAGGCTTTTTAATACAGAAATATGAGTTCCTGGACGCGGAAGTATGTTTTCATTTAAAGATGAAGCAGTCACTAATATATTTAAGTATCAGTGTGTATTGTATTTTGAGGTAGTAGGCAACCAGCCTTATTGCAGATTTTGTTTGGTGGTTACTAGAAGACTCTTCAAGTTTGAAACCATGTGTGTAATCACTGGGAAGGTTGAAGGTTTTTTTTTTCTCTCCATAATGCAGCCGTAGGAGTGAGTTTGTGTTATCTTTCAAGATCTGACATGTCTCTTATGAGTGCAGACCCTCAATTGTGCTTCTTGTATCTTAGCAACCAAGGCCTGTTCTCACAAACACCATCCAGAAGCACTCAGGCCTTCCCTGTGAGGACCCCTGCTTTTCATCTCTTAACCACCTCCACTGAATGTGCGATCTTACCATTAGAGGTTCAAATTGAGATAATTAAGGCACAACTGCCCTTGGTGATGGGAGTCTTTACTTCACTCCCTCTTCTTCACTCCCCCCTTGCATTGTTTTTCCTGTTGTCAAGGTAGACCTGAGGGTAATCAAGCTCTGATGTGTGTGGGTGGCTGCCCGCAACTCTCTTAAATAGTTGCTTGAGTCTATGGCGTGTATTAGATGTCTTATTAGGAACCACATTTTGAGGCACTTCATCAACATTTCACTCTTTAACTATAAGCTGTGATGGTTTATGTTGTGTAACATTTTTGTTTTCTATTGCATTAATGAAATAGTTCAGCCAAAAAGAAAAATTGCTGAAAATGTACTCTCCCTCAGGTCATCCAAGAAGTAGATGAGTTTGTTTTATCTTTGAAAAAGATTTGGACCAAATTTAGCATCATTTGATCCAATGCAGTGAATGGGTGCCGTCACATTAAAAGTTCAAATAATAAGTTCATCGGTTAAGATCTTGTGAAGTAAAAAGCTGTGAGTTTGTAATAAACAAATCCATCATTAGAAAGTTTTTAACTTCAAACCATTGCTTCCGGCTAAAATACGAGTCATCTATCCATAATATTGCTTTTCTCTGGTGAAAAAGTTGTCTGAATTAGGAGAGAATTATGCACATCATGCATCATTTACAAGCGAAAACAGTTCTAAACAAATATGTTGGTGGATTTTGATGTGAGTAGACAACAGGGGAGGAGGACTTAACTGATTAATTCATGCAGTCATGTAGATTACTTGAATTATTTGATGTTTTTATCAACTGTTTGTACTCTCATTCTGACAGCACCCATTCACTGCAGAGGATCCATTGGTGAGCAAGTGATGTAATGCCACATTTTTCCAAATCTTTCAGATGAAGGAACAAACTGTATGGCAGTAAAGACACTTACATCCTTTGCACCAAATCAGCACATTACAATGATCATGTGACGCTCTGTTACTGAATGTTTGATCAAATAAATAAAGCCTTGCTGAGCATAAGAGACTTCCTTCTAAAACATTTAAAAATTCTTACCGACCCTAAATTTATGAACAATAGTGTGTTAGTATATTAAACATATTAGTAGATTGACTTGTTGAAGTGTTTAAGAAAAATTATGCTCTTAAACGAATTTTGCAATTGCATTTTTGGTGCTTCTAGTGAAATTACACCCTAAATGAGAGCAGGAAGCATGTTCGATTTCTGCTGCTCTCATGATTCTTCCAGATTATCCAGTGTGCTTGGATTTTATTTGCAGTATGTACGTCTTTGAGTAAACCATCTCTGCCGACCCACTTAGTTGAGTAACTTTATGATCATCTTCAAAATATTTTCCATGTTTTATGAATTTCACTCAGTGATTGACAACTTGCACATTTTCAGTTCTCAAAACTCTTCTGTTGTTGAATTACATGAAATTAACAGAGTATTTGGATTACTTTAATATTGACACACAGTAGAACTTTTCATTTTTTATTGTTGTATTATTATATGGCAACCATTATATTCTGTAATGTTCTCACACAAGATAAATGCGAAATGTGTTGTGTATGGAGCTGATTATTTCTGTAGAGAGTCAGGAATGCATCCTGATTCAAACCAAACTCAGCATGTTTTTTTTTATTGCAGAACCACCCTCTGTTTCTCCTTCATTTGTCACCCATCTCTTTCTGCGTTGCTTTCAGAAATGGGCCTTGCTGCCGCCTACAAAATTTTTGTGTTTGTTATTCCC
Source organism: Cyprinus carpio (assembly GCF_018340385.1). Taxonomy (NCBI): domain Eukaryota; kingdom Metazoa; phylum Chordata; class Actinopteri; order Cypriniformes; family Cyprinidae; genus Cyprinus; species Cyprinus carpio. The sequence continues at coordinate 21,418,631 of NC_056580.1, read as the reverse complement.
ACATAGTGTCAAATCATGTATACACACTAATTTTATAATTGTACATGGCAGGCTGGAAAATGTAATAGTCAACATGTTTTTCATGTAATTTTAGTGTCAACCTGCTGTGTGAGTGGCTCACTAAAGCTAGCATGCATTTCTACAGTCATTCCCACGAATATCTCAGCGTCCCTCTTAAATGCCTTCTTTTCAAAAGTCTTTAAAAAGCAGACAGGGGGTACAGTGAGAAATTTATAGCTTTTTGTAATCTAAATCTAATTTTTAACAGCTGCATAGACTTGTATCATGCAGAATGAAAGCCATTAATTACCAGATGTTTTCAGTTCTCAAAATGAAATGCAACTCTGACTTTTATTTTTAATTGTATTTTTGTTTTTTTTAAATAAACATAAGTTCCATTTGCTAATGCCATGTAAGTGTATTTCTCTAATTGTTAAAATCTTGGGCTTCTAAGTTCATAATTGTTAACTAAAGACAAGAAGTGCTGTTCCATATTTGTATATTACTGAATCTTCAACATTTGTATTGTTGACAAAAGTTGATGAACTTGAACAGTTACAATTTTGTTATAGTAAGTCATTTAGTGTGATCAGAAGCAGATGCCCTGTTCTCTCTAGAAATAAATTATAGGTCCCTAAGCCAGTACCAATATTTGTATCATTGCTTATTTTCACAGACAGGTCCCTGAACAGTCTTCAAAAGTTGTCCAAGCCCTTTCCATAGCGCTGTCACTGTTGTAAAAGGATACTGGAGGGAAGCCAACTGGCCTTGTTGTCATGTTCCTTTTTGCATTGTAATCAGGAATAAGCCATTTCTCACAATGTGTTACATACAGAGGGTGTGGGAGACATTCAAACTTTTTTGTGGTCAAAACATATTCCACAAATTAATAGTAAAATTATGTTACTGAAAGAATTTAGCTCTGTAGCACAGCTCAAAGAGCTCTGACAGGCAAACATCCAGGACAAGAAGTCAGAAGGAACATATGGCTAGTCAGTGATAACCACGTTTCTAGCTACTTCACCAATGCAGAACAAAAGAAGAGTGCGATTCAAGTTATTCCAGATTATTAGGTTTTACATGAGAAATTTAGGCTACGTTTACTTGCAAAATAATTGAGGAGTATGAACTGTACTGACCTTTTCATTCCTCGAAGATCAAAAGTAACAATTCATATTCTCGCTCTCCACTTTCCAGGAAGGGAAACTCAATATACTTCTATAAGTGTCAGGCAAATGACCTCTTCTGCCTATATTCAAATCATTTTGTTATAAAAGGAACTGTCATTTGCTTATTGTTGTTGCTACTGTGTCCTTTTCTGTGTGAGCTGATTTTTTATGTTGTCAGGAAAGAGCAAATACGATTTATGCGCTCTCCACTTTCAGGGTTAGAAATGCAAATATTCAGTGGACTACATCTAACACACAAAAATAAATTAAAATAGTAATAATAATAATAATAATAAGCTCGCCCACATAACAGATGCCTTTTTTTTTTTTTTTTGGTAAATAACTAGGTTTTAGTGACTAAGGAACATCACAAACATTTCAGGGATTTGCTTCTCACTCTAGCAGTTGCTTGCTGTTGGAGTGAGATGTAGCGGGTTTCTTGACATACTTTTACTAGAAAAGGTGTAATAAACGCCCTTCTGGCTTTAGAAGTTGTGAGCTGAGATATGTGTCAAGATGACTGTACTGCACCCACCATGAGCTCTCTGTAATCTTGAATCTGTAAGTAAAAACTATAATGTACGATATAATGAAAATCAGTGAAAGGATAAGGACATTCTCAGAATGCACCATGTGACATTACATATGAATATATTTTGTGTAAATATTTTTTTTTCCTTAATTTATGTTAAGGTGTTGTTTTGTGTTGCATTTTATGCAATTCGTTTATTGCATTATTTTAATGTTATGTGCGTTACTCTGAAGGTCTTGGGTCTTTGTGCACCATCTACTGTGTATATATAGTATACTGTACAAGCCATATTTCATATATAGGCCACTTATGATCAACTCTGATTCATCAAGAAGGTTTCTATTGTGTCACCTGTATTGCTATAGTGGTGGTAATTCAAGCAGCTTGGTATATTAACATTATATTACTTCATGAAATAAGTGGTTATAAGTTGAAAATAAAATATACAGGCACCAATACATTGTCACAGTATTTTTAACAGTGAATTTCTGGCAACCACAGCTGCCAGTTTTTCACCATGAATGTAAGATATTTATTTATTTATTTTTTACAGTGCAGATAATGAAGTATGCAATCCCAAGCCAATATTGTGGCTGTGGATACATCATTTTTCACGTTGTCAAATGTTTTTTTTTTATTTTACATTTATGTTTACTTTAAAAAGTATTCAAATGCTTTGCTAATGTTTTGACCTATTTTCTAACATAATATTTTTGCATGTGGAATTGCTCGGACATGGTTTGCAACATGGATGAATGACCCGGCTCCCTCAGCGGGAGAGAAGAAAGCCCAAGCTCTTTCTCATCTCAAACTGCTGTGATGAAAATTTAATGTGAACTTCTGCTACCGTTGCCTTGATTGTACGTTTTCTCCCTTCTCTTTTTTTATTATTCATAAGAGATTATGCCTTGATGGCTTTAAAGAAACTGATTTGCATGCCATGAATTCCATCACTCTGCTAAAAAGGAGGTTTAGTTACCTGTACCTCGTAACACCTGCTGTTTGCTAGATGAACAGTTACAGTATGATTCCACTAGGGTATAGGGAACCACATGACTAGTCAGGAGTACTAGTCAACTATTTAGTCATAAGAAAACCTTTTATAAAGGTCTGGAGTCAGCACTAATAGAAGCTGATGGATGTTTTTATGTGTTCACAGCATCACTGATGTTTAACCTTGCTATGCCATTGTAATCTTGGAAATGTTACATTGTGCAAGGTCTTTGCCCGCCTTGCTGAAATTTACAGATGCAGCAGCATATGGTGCTTTTGAAAGATGTAAATTAGTAATGGTTTTATTAAGAAATATAACACATTTTAATATATTAGGTAAATGTTTTATATATATTTTATTCTATACATTGCTTTTTTTATTAAAAAATGTAAGTTGTAATTATATATACTATAGTATTATAGTATTTTAAATTCAATTATAAAAACAATTAGATAAACAACCCAAACATGCCAATAGTCAAAAGATTTTTTTCCTCTCTGACAGCTTTTTAAATAAAAAAAAAAAAAAAAAAAACTGTCATCCAGTCATAGCAAAATTATTAATACCAGACCAAAAATATGTTAATGTCTGCAGCAGTATTGGCCCAGAAGAGGGTGAATCCGCTCTCCTCACAACTCTGTCAAAGGCTGCTTAGCTGCTAATTAGTTGCTCGTCCCACATTATTGGAGTTAACTAACTGTTAAGATTTTAGTTTTTAAAATGTTAGTTATTATTTCAAAAATCTCACCAGTGTCAAATCACATAAGTATTTGAAAACAGAAAGTGGGCAACAAACGACATTGTCTAGGTTTTTGGTAATATGTGTTGCTTCTGTTAATTGATTAAACAGGCACGGTTAGCAGACAGTTGATAATCTCAAATAGCCAAACACTGATGAATTAATTGACCTGGCTACATCATCACATCACTAATGGTAATATTAGATTTGTTGATGTAGTTCATTCTGTTGAATACTGGTTTGATGAGAAGTGTGAATGTGAGCTGTGGGAGGTTGTAAGATAATGACAGTGATGTACAGGGTCGTGTCTGAGCGGGTCTTGTGTCGACCTGTTAACTAGAGAATGTCATCAGCAACATGGGGGGTTCATTCTTCATTTCTCTTGCTTCCAAAACGATCTTGAGAAAGTATGTGTGGGCTGGAGGCTTTGTGTGTAATTTTGTAAACTTTTAAACTGTTAAAGGACAGTAATACAGCAAAATTTCTTGTAGCTGTATATTTGTAAAAACTCACTTTTTATTTTGCTTGCTTTTTCTTTTTCTTTATTATTTTTTATTTTTATTATTTTAAGTAATGTCAAAGCTTCACACGTGAAACTGCATGTTTTCAGAGACTGAAGTTTGCTCTCGCATAGATTTTAGACTCCCACACTCAGTTTTGGTGTCTCTAGAGAATCTGAAACCATTTTTAACAAATCACATGTCTAGATGGTTGTAAAAATATTCTGTAATCTCAGCCCAGTCAATCCCAATGGGAAGGTTAAGGCCAAAACACTGTTGGTCAGTTCCCTTTCCACCGCTTTCTTATACACTACCAGTCAAAAATTTGAACACACCTACTATTTATTTATTTACTTTAGATTTTAAACTTTTTTTTTTCTTCTTCTTTTTTTTTTTGGAAAATAGGAACGTCATCAAAACTTTGCTTTATACTGTAGCATGTGACGTGTTACTTGGCGTTAGATGGTAATTAGATGGCGTTAGAAGAATTTTTGAATAAAGTTGTTTTTTGTATTATTTTTTATTGCACACAATTTTGTCGATGTTCTTAGTACCTTTCTGGGCCTTAAACATGAAAAGACCCTTGCTGTCTGGTCAGAAAGCTTCCGGATTTCATCAAAAATATCTTAATTTGTGTTCTGAAGATGAATGAAGGTTATGAGTTTGAAACGACATGAGGGTGAGTAATTAATGACAGAATTTTAGTTTTTGTGTAAACTATCCCTTTAAGTTTCAGGGCTTAAGAAGCAAGAACTACAATTAGCCTGTAGTTGATTAATTTGCCTGTGTGCAATATTCATGTCTTTCTTGATTAAAAATAGGGCACAATTATTATTATATAAAAAAAAAAAATCAGCCCAGGTTTTACAGTTCCAGTTTTTGGAATTCCCAAGTTTAATTAGTACTTAATATCTCTAAAGTGCCAGTAAAGGCTTGCTTTGTGCGTCTTGTGTTTGTGAAGAGTACTGAGGCTTATTCAGGTCTGCGATTCCAGATCATCTTTTATAGTATACCTCTACAAACTTGTCAGCAAACTGTAATTGAATTTGAAGTAATTTAAATGTGTATCAACATATGTTTCTTTTATCGATGCACACAGCTTTGTTAGGTTTAGTTCTACTCTGTTAATATCAGATGGATAAATAAGAGTCCCATTTGGAGCAGACGGACCAGCCCTAAAGGTCCTTAAGTATGCTATAGGTCTTCTGCTGTGCCTCTGGGGACACAGACGTTCAGTGTGACTGTGGCAGGCAGGCATGAAGAAGTTCTCCAGCTCTAAGTTTACATCCTGAGAGAGAGACATGGAATAACTCATAATTTTATGGCAAGCCCCAGCTGACAGCTCCAGGACCCCCATCATGACAGCATTTCTCTGAAACATACACCTGGAGCACTTGAGGAACGCAGCAAAGATGATTTAAAGCGATAGTTCATCCAAAAATGAAAATTTTGTCATCATTCTCACCCTCTTATCATTTCAAACCTGTATCTGAAGTCCATTCTTCATGCTTTTTTTATGTGCAATTTCAAAGGGGCACTAAAGCTTGCAAGCTTCAAAAAGGACATGAATGCACGTAAATATATCAAGTGTTCCATAGGAATTGTGTGTATATTAGTTGACAAGACATGAACGGAAAACATAAATTCACTGATTAGTTTTTTTCCCCATGAATTTCAAGAAAGCCATACAGATTTGGATTGACATGAGGGTTAGTAAATGATGTTAGAAATGTGATGGGTGAACTATCCCTTCAAAAGCTGTAATGCCTATTTAAGACAAGCCATTTCTGATAATTTCTTAACTTTTTAAGATAAGCTGATAAAGGCTTATTTTCCTCCTGTCGGTACTTTACTTTACATGGATGTGATAAAGCTTACTCATTATGTTACCAAATATAGCCTAGACAGATGCAGTGTTGTGGATTCTGCTGTCACCCTGTACTCTAAATGACTAGGCCTGCAAAAAAACTGCATGCAGAAATCCACAGAAAGCTCTGTCCACAAGGATGTCCACAAAGTTATTTGTGTGTGTGTGTGTGTTCATTTGCTAAATATTTTGCCTATTTAATAATGTTTGCAGTTAAGAGTGTGATACTCTGAGCTCTGTTTAACACGTTACCATATTTAAATCGTTCCACAGAATTCTGAATTTTAACACCATTATTAACTCAGCAAATGTGAGAAAAAATGCAGAATTCGTGTAATGCTATGATTCACACATGCACTACTGTAGCACTCAGCATGCCTCAAATGGGTTTCTAACCACTCCATTTAAAGTCTTGGGGGGGAAAAAAACCAAAACCTCTGATGCCTTTAAACAAAGTGGAAAATGGATGACCTCATCATGTCAGTCCACCGGGACGTGTTTAAAGAGTATTAGCCTGTGACGTACTGTATGTTCTCCTCTCGCTCCTATTTGCCTCTGCTTGTAGTGATTAGGCTGGACGAAACAAGCATGGTTCGTGGGTTTCTCATATGTATCAGTAACAGCTGTTATTTGGATCCAAGCACTGAGCTTTGTGAATTCCATGAATACAACATCAAGCATTGTGGCACACTGAAAGACCAGAGCAGCTCCATCCAGGGAAACAATATCCCAGCTGTCTAGCAGTGGCTTCACTCTGTGATCCCATATGCTTGTTAATATAACATGATATTTGTGCTAATCACAGGGTGACTCAAACAAGGCCACGGGTTCTCAGACCTGGTATATGAAGATATTATATGGTCTAAATTAAATCTCACATGGTAGCTTGGATAGGTTTAGTATGTGTCATGGAACAGTAACTTGGCGTGGGAACAGTGCTGTATTCATTATGGTGAGACGGGCAGCATGGCAAAATATGCTTCAAGTATTTTCAAAGCATTTTCTGATCAATGTATTGCATAATTCTGACTCAGGTTATGCACAAAAGGCCAAGACCTAAATATATTTTTCTGAAGCCAGCACAGGATCATGTGGCCGTTTTTTTGCCAAATCAAAAGTGCATTTATTTAGGTAGTTAGTTAGGTAGTCATATTTTTATGTAATCACATTTTTGGCCAAACAAACACAGCTAATGTAGAACTTCTTTTAAAATTGCATTTTAAATAACAGTTGCAATTTTTATTAATACATTTTTTTTTTTATGTCGTAGCCCTATGTCAGTAGTCAAGTTAAAGGTGCACATCGTTCCAATGAATTTTTTAAATACTATATATATATATTTTTTTATTTTGTCCCCAAATCCCTTTTACATTTTTAAATCGTTCCCTCCAGCTTTGCTATATTTTGTCAAATTAAGGCTCTATTTTCTTGATCCTGTCAATTCCTGCCTGCATTTCCCCCCTGATTCACTTAAATATCTTTGATCATGAAACCATTTACCATTTGCAACCCCTTGTGCTTCTCTTATTAAATTTTACCAGAAAGTGTTTTTTGTTAGATATGACTGGCAGCTACAAAACTTGAGCAATTAATAGGTGGGAGAATAACATTAACACAGCATTTTGCCACTTATGAGAGCATTGAAATAGTGGTGTGGCATGAATTATGGGTTGACAATTGTAAGCTGATGAACAGACATAATTTTAGTGCCATTATGGTAATTATTGCAAAAGAGAAATTGTTACTTTGCTTCTCTTTCCTCCTTGCATTTTAAGGCTCTTGTGCAGAATAATGGTTGAGAGGGAGATTTTCACATCAATTCTGTATTACTCAATGAAGAACAGTAGCATTTGGAACCCAGTTTTGTCTCAATAAATCCACTGCACCTGATTTATCTCCGAACAGCAGAGTAGATCTGACTTCATTTAACACCAAAGCTGGGTCGCACACAGGAAACTTCATGTTCTCCCTGTCTAAATGCCATACCATTTGAGGAAATGTTCTTGTTTTAATTCTCCGCTCTTCCGGATTTTCTGACTAGTTTGTTTTCATTATAGAATTAAATTGCTTATTCACCTCAGATGGGCTGAACTGCAAATGTGATTTAATCGCTCACTCATATCAGGGGGAAATTTCTTTACAATGTTCATCTCTTTTGATTTGGAAAGAATTGATTCAACATTTGATTTCTTGATCTTTTTCCCTTTTTCACTCTATAGGCCTATATACTTTTTGCATTCCACCTTCTTGGCTGTTCTTAGATGTAAAAGTGTTTTAAAAGTTGAACGAGTGCTCATACCTAGATGGCTTCCGTGCTGTATTCCGAAATGAAGCGCATGTGTGTGAACATCAGCCTCAGAGGATGAACCTGAGTGTATTCAAAGAGCGATTGCCACGGCAACTGAATGACACTTTGGCATCTTTGGTAGCAAGAGCATCTGCAAATAGTCAAGACTCCAGTGGGAGGAAAAGCTGGAATCTTAGACCTTTTGGGTAGAAGTTACGTAAAAACTAGAGCTGTCAAGTTGACGTGTACTTTTAGTACAATTATTGATAAAAAGAAAACAAAAATGAATATCTTACATATCCTACATATCTTACATTATAAGAGATGTTCAACTTAATTTTCAATGAAACTTCAAATTCTCTTTGTTTTTATTCATATTGAGATATGCTATAAAATTTTAAATGTTATGCGGAAATTTTAATTGATTGAAAGTGAAACGAGCTTTATGGATGGGTAGGACATTTTTCTTGAGGCTACATTATCAAAAAAGATTTAGCTATTTTATATTCATGCACTTGAGGTTGTGTTGCTCTTCATTTTTTCAGGAGACTAGATTTGGTTTAAAATTTGCCCAGAAATTACAGATTGTTCTTTTGGCAAGAGATATCTTTAAACATGCAATATGCTGGGGTTATCTTTAGGCTGTATTAAAAACATCCCTCTCTGATGTTTCTCCAGCAATGGACTCTTAAAGATGCACAAGGAGTCCAATGAAATCATGCTTTAGTGAGGAAAGAAATCCTCAACCCTGCCATATATGAAGTTCATGTAGCAATTGGATTTGTGAGTAAACTTTAGAGCAGGGTTATTCTAATTCCAAGAGGTCCAGCCTCTGCATTTCTGTTATAGCAAATGTCCAAACATTCATAATAATACAATTTTAATGTTTTTTTTTTTCATCAATCAAAAAAAATAATTAATAACATAAGAAACAACAATTTTAATTTTTAAAAAAAAAAAAATGAATCAGCAAGTCAAGTCAAGTCAAGTCTGCTTTATTGTCAATTCTTCCACATGTACAGTACATACATACAGAGAATCGAAATTGCGTTACTCTCAGACCCCCGGTGCATACAGATAACACTAACAGTAGAGCCTAAAAATCTAGGTCAAATATAAAAATAAGATAAAACTATACAATAAGGGAATGTAAAAAAGACATAATAGAAAAAAAAAAAATAAAAATAAGGTAAATAAAAGCAGCGCAAGGCACATGGCAGATAGAGTGCAAACCAGTGAACAAACAGTGCAGATAAAAGATTTTTAGTGGCATAAAAAAAAATAGCTTATTCAGTCTGATTAAAAGTGACAAAGTGACAAAGGGCTCAGAGCAGTTATTTTATTAAACTGACTGATAGGAGGAGGGGTAGAATGATGTCAGATCATGGTGAATGAGGTAGTGAGCAGACCACTGCTGCACAAAGTGACTGGTGCATGACATTCGTATGTTAGAGGGAGGGGGGGTGGAAGGACCTGGGGATGTGGGACCTGGGGGGGGGGGGGGGGGGTTCATAGTTCAGTGGTGCCTGAGGCAGAAGAGGGACGGGGGGGTAAGTTCGGGGAGCGAGTTTCAGCTTCCTGACAGCCTGATGGATGAAGCTGTCCTTCAGTCTGCTGGTCCTGGCCTGGAGACTCCGCAGTCTCCTCCCTGATGGCAGCAGACTGAAGAAGCTGTGTGACGGGTGAGTGGGATCACCTGCAATGCAGAGGGCTTTTCGAGTGAGACGGGTTCCATAAATGTCCTGGAGGGAGGGGAGAGAGACACCAATGATCTTCTCAGCTGCTCTCACTATGCGTTGCAGAGTCTTCCGGCAGGACGCGTTGCAGGCGCCATACCACACAGTGATGCAGCTGGTCAGAATGCTCTCGATGGTGCCTCTGTAGAAGGTGTACATGATGGGGGGTGGGGCTCTGGCTCTCCTCAGTTTGCGGAGGAAGTAGAGACGCTGCTGTGATTTCTTGGCCAGTGCTGCGGTGTTGTCGGTCCAGGAGAGGTCCTCTGTGATGTGCACACCCTAGGAACTTGGTGCTGCTCACTCTCTCCACAGTCGCACCGTTGATGGTCAGAGGAACATGCTGAGTGTGCGCTCTCCTGAAGTCAACAACAATCTCCTTCGTCTTCTCCAAATTCATACAGTGAATCAATCAATCACTCACTAATAAACACACACACAAAAAAAAAACACACTCAATAAATCAATCAAATGAATGATTCAATGATTCACTTCTTAAGACACTCACATAGAATCATCACACAGAGTCACTGAATCATTCAAAGACAATCACGCTGATAAATGCTGATCTGTTGGGCATGATCGTTTCGTCACCTCAATTAAAAGGATTCAGTCACCTGATTTTCTAGAATGAAACTCCCTTCCTTCTCCATTAAATAGGAGCATTTGTACTCGTTCATTTAGGTGTTACGTCCAGCCGACTGTACAGTTGCCTGGTTACATGTGAACTGGTGTGAAGGATGGTGCCAGGACTTGAACCTATGAAGGAAACATTGGCTCAGTGGGACCAATCTGGCAGCCAGCCCCCTTCTGGCCTCTGCTCCCCCTGCTCGCCTGGCCCTCTGAGCTGCTCTTTCCATTGTCTCGAAGCCAACAATTTGCATTTTTGAGAAATCTTGTAATTAGGAAAGCAAGGCGTGCGAGAGCGTTTGGGTTGCATTGATTGTTTACTTGAGTGAAGTTAGGACAACATTAGAAACGTAAAGGCCACAGTGAACAAAGTGTGTTCTAGATGATGTTTGTAAAAAGTCCAGCATAGTCAATAGTTTACAGTGCCAACGTTTCAGTCTCTTTAGGTGTGAAATTAGCAGCGGTATTCTGCCAGAAATTGATCTGTGGAGAAGTTTCAGTTGTTAAAGTGTTTGATGTTTCAAGATTAAATTGTTTCTCCCGTCTCAGTTTAAAATGCAAAGACAGCTAGGATGACTTTCCAAAGAGCATAAACAGTGTGGCTCTGTAGTGCTTTCAAAGCATATTTTTCTTTGACTAGTCTGACATTTTTAACTTAACCAGATTGTGAGTTTTGGGTGGGAGCACCTAGATAACGGCTAAATGTTTTTTTGTTTTTTTTGGTGTCCAATAACTTATTTTAATTGTTGTTTTATTGTTAGAGTTTATAATAATAATACTAATAGATGACAATAATAATAATACATGTATTTATTTTAATATAATTTATTATATGTGTGTATATTCATTCATTCTTTTACTTTTTTATTTTGCACTTCCAGCTTCACTAGTTGGGCAGAATTTGCTTTATTGAGATCCATATATATATAATATGCTATTTTTCAGATGTGTTGATATTGCTGGGTGACAAAAATAATGTATGATTATAAAATCAAGAACTTAAGTTCTGAGATATTTTGATCTCTTTTAATGTTTGCCAAACAGTTTGTACACTTAAAAGCACTGAGTCTAAACTCTGAAGTTGAGGGAATGCCATTAGTGTGTCAGCAGCACGGTTTGTAGACAGACTGTGTACTCTGTAAGACCCTGGTTATGTGAGGTTGAAATTCTCATGGCCAGGCTTAGCGCTGTGTCTGGTTAGTTCTGCACATTAGCAGCTTTGCCTGAGCTCAGTAATGGGGGCTCAGAAGACCTGAACAATACCGCTCACTGTCCAAACGCTTGTCCCAGCGACTGTAATCCATAAGTGCTCAAAAGGTGAAACATGTGAATTAGCCAAAGACATTATGCATTTAATGAGCCTAAAAATAGAGGATCATTTTCCAATATCAACTGCAGTGGTTGCTATGAAAACAGCAATTCAAACACTTGTCCTTCAGCTGTGTGATTTATTTTTTTTTTTTTAATTTTTTTTTTTAATTGAAATTAATGGGAAAATGTAGTGTATTACATGATATATAGTGTATCGCAGCATAATTGCCACCAAATATACCAATAACTAATTAATTGGGGTGATTTAGAGGAACTGTTAAATAGGTTAGATGGAAATGAAAAGTTTCATTTGACATATTTTGAGCTCAATGAAAGTGTTATTTTAAATCAGTGGTTCTCAAGCCTTTTGACTTGAAGATCCAAACTGTCCAGTACAATATTTAATAGTAATGTATTGTAGTTATATACATAATAAGTAAATAATGAAACAAAGAATTAAACTATATATAAAGTAAACTTTAGAGAGAGAGAGAACAGTTTTTCCCCAATGAAAACAATGATTAGAACCATTGTGTTAAATGAAACTTAAGTGTCTTTATCTGTTATTCATCATGTTGATTATGATAAAAAAAAAGTTCTTTCCTTTTTTTAGTTCCTCTTTTCGTTTCTCACTGTATTTCACATAAGTTTGGATGATTGTTTTCCATGTGGCTATTTTTAGTGACGTGACATACAGCCAAGTATGGTGACCCATACTCAGAATTTGTGCTTTGCATTTAACCCATCCAAAGTGCACACACACACACCATGAACACACACCTGGAGCAGTGGGCAGCCATTTAAGCTGCGGTGCCCGGGGAGCAGTTGGGGGTTCGGTGCCTTGCTCAAGGGCACCTCAGTCGTGGTATTGCCGGCCCAAGATTCGAACCCACAACCTTAGGGTTAAGAGTGAAACTCTCTAACCATTAGGCCACGACTTCCCCAGCTTCTACGAATAGCTCCACGGCTATTTTTAGCAGTATTCATGTTTGCGTTAAAGAACTTGATTGAAGTGTCTCCTGCAGACATCACAAACTGGTCACCCATATTTCTGCATATGAGAACATTGCAAGGATCGCATAAGAAACCGCAGTGACAGACAGTGTTTGACACTTGACATATTAGTCCTGAAATGGACTGGTTGAAACTCTGTGTTCACTGTGAGATTGACAGGCAGCCTTGTCGATGTCTGCTAGAGAATGGCATTGGCAGCATTAGAATTCATTCCTTCTCATTCACAGTTTTTTCTTTCTTGGAGATTACCACACTCCAGAATTGATGCCATATGCACTTGCGGCCAAGGGGGAAAAAAATACATCTGCTGTGTTGTAGATTCGAAGAACGCATTTAATTAATACTTTTTTTCCAGCATAAGTGAACTTTTCTATGCTCCTCTGTTTACATCTACTTCTTTCTAAGAAGAACCCCGAGTAATGACGGTTACAGAGAGCATGTAGGTGGAGTGGGATTGAGTCTCCAGTGCCACTCAAGAGAGAGAAAGATACACAATTTAATTTTGTCCATTCCTCCTTTCACTGGGTGATATCTTTTCAATATAGAACTCATGAACAGTCAAAGGCTTACGTCCCATAAGCCTACTTGACCCAAGACATCTGTTGTTGGTTCCCTGCAATGTTAAGGATGTAGCTAAATAAAAGTTGTGACAATGTTAATGTAATAATGAATTAAGAAACACATAGAGGTTTGTTACTGACAATTTTTATTTAATTTTTTTTAAATTAGTTTGAACTGTTTGTACTTCTTGACATTGAATAAATTACTCTGAATTGTACCTCACCTTCAGCATTATAATTATTTTACCCGCTCCAGACAGCGATTGAGACGGTGCCACTGCATGTCGCACCTAACCTCGCACAGCAGATGCGTCTTCAGCTTGAGATCGTTTTTTTTTTTTGAGATCGGCCTTTTTAGAGACGGCCAATCAAACATCCCAAAGCGTTTATCGGCTGAGAGTGATCGGTAGTCGATCAATCGGAGCACTCCTAGAAAAGATGCTATTTTCATTTAGTGAATTACTCTAAAAAAGTTGTTTTATATTAATATTAACATATGCATATAGATACATACAAATATAAACATGAACATATTTGCATAATTACAAAAAATGCATTTTACAATGAACGCAGTAGTCAGTAGGCTAAGCACACCTGATGCGCCATTCCCGCATCTGTGCCCCCCCCACCTCATGTTTTGCGGATGACTGCAAATGATCATAACTAATGGTCCGCTATGCCTTGAAGAGAAAAAAAGACATCAGCAGTTCGGCACCGAGAAAAGAAAAATGAAAAAATCCAAAGATGAAACCCGTGCATACCTTTCAGATATGGTTATAATCCTGTGAAACGTTTTTGGCTGTTGATGTTAATAACATTTATTAACCTTTTAATTATCATATGATGAACTCATTGACGACTTTGCAAGCAGGAGTGTGCCATTGGAATTTTGGAATGCTCCAGCAATAAATAAATGCAATTAATTTATTTATTTACCTTTAGATTTTATTAAAGTTCTATTTTGTCCCCTATAGTAGGTGTTTTTTATTTATTAAATTTTTTCCATAATATTTGGGGGAGCAGGCACAATACAATTCTGCTTAGAGCACCCATTTGGCCAGCAGCAGCCCTGCTACCGTTCAAAAGCTTGGGGTCAATAAGATGGTTTTTAATGAAATTAATACATTTATTAATTGATGAAAAGTGTCAGTAAAAGACTTGTGTTGTTAAAAAAAAAATCATTTATAATTTGTCTTAAATCTCATTTTGTTAAAAAAAATCAAGAGAAAATCATATCATGAAATCAATATTGTGAATTGTATCACATCCTGAGTTGAGTGAATCATTACATCACTAACACTAACATCACTAACAGTTATATATATATATATATATATATATATATATATATATATATATATATATATATATATATATATATATATATAATTATTATTAAACATTATTTATAACATTATTTTCCCCATAAATGGGTATTGTAAAAAGCTATCGTTTTGATGGTGTTCTGCACATAACCAGGCCTTTGATCTCCAGGAAACAGGCAAAACCTGTTCCGGCCTGCTGTGGCCAACTTCTGTCAACATCCTAAGAGGCCAAGCACATCAACTTGACCCGTCAGACAGGGAATGTCATTAGTGGGGGCATTAATAAAGTCATGATGGTTTTTGTGATTGAACTTGACCTTCCGGTGTTCAACACAGAATGTCCCAGCAGTCAAGATGGATATGCGGATGCACATAGTACTTTTAACTCTTACTCTAGAATAAATATCTGTATTTGTGAAACAAAACCATTAGAGATCAGGGTTTCGTTTGGGAATTTTCAGTCCTTTCATGCTGACTAACCTCTCCTATGTTCTGTAGGAGGTGATGTGTTGGCAAACACCATCTTGGCCAAAACAATTTTTAAGGATGTGTTGCATTAGAGTTTTGGTGCCATGACTGTTTAGAAGTCCTAAAGGGATCATTTCATCCAAAAATGAAAACTCTGTCATAGTTTACTCATCCTCATGTCATTGCAAACCTGTATGACTCATCTTCTTCTGCAGAATATTAAAGAAGATATTTTAGGAATAATCTCAGTGTTTTTTGCCCATACGATGGAAAACAATGATCCCCAAAACCATTTGGTTAACATCATTTTTCAAAATATCATCTTTCGTGTTTCACAGAAGAAATAAGTCATACAAGTTTGGAACGACATGAGGGTGCATAAATAATGACAAAATATTATTATAATTTTTTTTTTTTTGGTGTCCTTTTTACCCTGTCTGTTAGAGCCAACACCGCATTATCTACATAAAAGCCCAGAACGCTTTGTTAGTGCTTAGTGTTTGTATGCTTAAAGGACCTCAAATATAAATTATTTAGTGTGTTTTTATTCAGCACTGTTTCTTTTGTTAATAATGCCTGTTTTGTACATGCCACCATGTGTATATTTTGTGCTGCTCTTTTTTTGTGTCGCTCTAAAGAGACACGGTTTCCTCCAGCAATATAGATGAAGCACCACTGTGGGCTTGAAGCTGTTGTTATTTTCAACCAGTGTGTCTGTTGTTTCAGCATTCTTTTCATAATTTTTCTCTATAGCACAAAGTCACAGTAAAGTGGAATTGTTTTGTCAGAAGTCCATTAACTCAAGGACTGTGGACTATTATGGGTACAAGGTCTTTCAAAAGCAGGTTTATGAAAATCCTCTTGTATATAATTGGTATTTTTAAGGTTGATATATGTTTACATATTTAATTGTCTTCAAGGTATTCATCATGCAGTCTCACAAAAGGTTTTGTAAAAAATAACCAAGAGTATTTAATTTGCTGTAGAGAAGAATAGCAAATTGGCAAAGCAAGTTTTTTTTTTTTTTTTTTTTATTAAGAAAAGACAAACAGCTTTTGAAGAGCCAGTCACCTCTTAGCAAAGCCATTGCCTGTTTTTATTTTTGGGTGACTAAATTTCTATTAGTATCTTCTTCTGTCTGTCTGTCTGTAAACTGAGTATTTTTTCTTCTTCTTTTTTTACCACTTGAATCAGAATGGCAAACATCTCAACTACTGTATCATACATTCATACTTATCTAGGCTCAGATAAAATAGGAATCTTCTGTGCTGATTTGCACATCATTAATTAATTAATTAATATCTTCCTTAGTATTTTTGTTTTTCAATACATAAATATTATTAAATCAAGATTTATCATTTATTTGTCATTTTGCTTCTCAAGTAAATGTATCTTGCTTTAAAAATCTTTAGACATTTGGACCGGGAAACAAGACAAAAATACTTGTTTTTGCAGTGTAATTAGAAGGTACAGTACAAGTTATTTCCATATTCTAGTGGTTGGGAGCAGAAATATTCAAGCCCCACATAATTTTCTTTTGTAAAGTTAAAGATATGGAGATCAGTTAGTTAGTCGTATTTTTTAAAATTTGATGTTTTGCAAATGCAACTCATTTTGTGCCGTCTAGACATTTAGACTAAGAGAACATACTGATGTATTGTTCTCTTCAGTTTATTCCATCCATTTTTTTGTACTTGGTCTAGAAAAGGTCTCCAAAAGTCCAAATTAATAAACCAAATTTTGTAACTTTCACAAAGCCTGTCGAAACCTTGCATCAGATAGTGGTCTAATAGGTTAAAATACTTTAAAGTGAGCCTCCATTTGCAAGCACTTCGATGCCACTGAAGAAAACCGAATGAAAAACAAGTTTCATGTGACCGGCCTGCAGACATGTCACTTGGTTAAAATACACAGAGCTGCTGTTGTTGGTCGCTCCGCTATCGCTACGGTCTTCACACACCTACTTGTTTTCTCTCCTATGTTCTCCGGCAAAGACTATCTGATGCCTTTGAAAGTCTGTTCTCATGTGTTATTCTGCAGAACTTCTTTGCAGTCAGCTCAAAACAAAGAGACCAATCCAGAAGCATGACCTACTTAAATGTTTCATGCTAACAGGCCACTGTTATTTCTAACCACTTCAGACTTGATTGATCTCACAGCATTCCTATAATGTTATGAATACTTTGCCCTTGCAGGCAGAACATACTGGAGGACCATCTTGCATCCCTTTGGATGTGCATCTGTGGCCTGTGTTGCCATTTGGTGCGCTGTTGCAGGAGTCCAACTCCAAGATTTTGTTCTGAAACCTAGTGTGCATTTTCAGGTATTATAGACTTAATCCATACACCAAGCCTGTTCTAAACTAGGCAGCATAATTATGCTAGTTATGTTATGTGAAATTATGTCAAGGCATACATTAATTTTATATATATTGATATATACACTACAATTTTAAAAGTCTGTTATGCTCACCAAGGCTGCATTTATATAATCATTTTCATTTTAAATTAATAATGCATTTCTGAAAAGAAAAAACAAATAAATTTTTAGCAGTCATCACTCCAGTCTTCAGAAATCTTTCTAATATTCTGATTTGGTGTTCAAGAAGCATTTCTTATTATTATCAATGCTGAAAACAATAGAACGTTCAAAAGAACAGCATTTATTTGAAATGGATATCTTTTTAAACATGGTAAATGACTTTACTGACACTTATGATCAATTTAATGCAGACCTGGTGAAATAAAGAATTGAAAAGTTTGTTGAACAGTAGTGAATGTATTTATTTAAATATATATGTAAGTTTATTTTACCCAGTAATTATGTGTTATGTATATGGAATGCGTTATTGTTAGCCAGTTTTACTCAGTTGTAAGTGTAGTCTCCCTTGTCTTGTTTTAGGACTGCTGTTTCTAGCAGACAGAGTTGCTGCCTGTGCATAGCATTTCAAATCGATCATTTATGAGGTTCTGTTTCAGCAACTTCCTTAGAAGGCACAGCTGCCTATGTAGGGCATATACAGACAGCTCACTAAGTTTTGGAACAGAGCTCAGGAGTCTTGGTGTTAGTGTCTCCATTAGTGTTCGACCAGTATGTGTGGGCGGTAGTTGTGCCAGATGCTAAAATAAATATTCATTTAATAATAACCAATGCAACGTCCACAAAATTGCTTAAAATACATTTATTTATTGTTTATCTTCCAAGGAAAAAAAAAAAGAATTGTGTGTTTTTCATTGATTTGGTTGTCTGTAGATTTTTGTAATGAAAAAAGCTGGCCACAGATTTTTTTTTTCTTCTATATGGGCACGGATATTGGCCAGTGACATCTTAAAATGGTCAAATACTGGCTGTTGGACTGGTTTAAAAAATCACAAATGATCTCTTTTATGTGTTTCATATCTTCTAATACAGAGCTAACTGCCGTTATCAAATTTTTCTGCAACACCCAAGTAATGTGTCTTTTTGTCTTTTCTAGATCAGTGGTTTTCTATCCAGCTTCTGGGGAGCCACAGCACTGCGCTTTTTGCATGTATCTCTTATCTCTTATCGGACACTTCATTTCATTAATTTAAGCAATAGTTACGCTACACTTGCATCCTCTGTCATCCACTGGATCGCCACTCTCTCGTGAACGCTCTACCGACAGTTAGCGGAAGCTAGAGATTACGGTTTATAAAAGTTTTAAATATGGATATTTTTCTTACTAAACACATCGATTCACTTCAGGAGGCCTTTATTAACCTCCTGAAGCCACGTGGAGTACTTTTTAGGATTAATGGATGCACTTTATTGAACTTCAAAATCTCAACACCCATTCACTGCCATTATGAAACTTGGAACATTTTTTAATTTAACTCCGATTGTATTCATCTGAAAGAAGAAAGTCATGTACACCTAGGATGGCTTGAGGGTGAGTAAATCATGGCTCTTAAACCTTTAATGGCTCTGCTAATGAGCTGATGGTCTTAAATAACAGAAAATGTAAAATGTGCAGTGCTATTGACCAGGATTGATCTTGACACTGAAGTCAGAAATTTTAGTATGAGCCTTTGAATTTTATAGGTCTATTCTCAATGATGGTCTTATTTTTTTTACTCTTAATTTCTCTAAAGAGATTTTAGGAGAAACATCTGAGACAGAGTTGATACTTTAATGAAACGTGGCAAAACGTGGTCTCTTAAGCTATGAAAGAGCAAACTGAGCGATAATTTTCCTCTTGAGTATCATCTGTCACTGCTCTCCATGTACCACTAAACTCTACACTTGAAGCTGCTAACAAAAAAAAAGGAGTGAAAAATGAGCTTTAGAAAGAGGCAAAATAATACAACAACTTTCATAGCAGTTCCTCGGTTGTGTCCTAAAGCTGACAGTGTAATGCACCTGAAAACAAGAGCAGCCAGATCTGTGTTCTTTGCCTGAGGAGTCATTAGTGTGAAAGCACTGTTCGGAAGACACAGCTTGATTAGTTTGTGACATTAAGAGCTCGTTAATGGCTTCTTTACATAGATGAACCTCAAATGACCTGCATCGGGAAGGCTGTTGGATGCGTTTTTCCAAGCATGTGTTGTAGCCACAGAAAGGCTATTCAACCCATTTTTAAGGAAGTTTAAAAATGTTTCATGAATGCATGGCACTTGTAAATAATTTCATAGACTGTGAACAACATACACCCTTAGCATAATGAGCAGTACAGTGATTTGAATAAGGCTAATCATTATGAGGGTGATGACATTCATTAAGAACTCGCATTTACCGAAGTTTAATAGTGTGATCGCGGTTGCCGTCTCTTAGCAACAATTTGTTCCAGTCATCATAGAGAATTGTATTCCCTTAATGTTTAATTAAGGGATTAATGTTTAATGTTTTTAACTTCAACCTGGCTAAAATACAAGTCCACTAACTATACTAAAGTTGTCTAGTCATTTAACAGCCATACCTAGAAGATAAATATTGGCTTGGTATTGGTCAGACTTTAAATATCGGTGCATCCCTATGCTTCATTTATAATGCTTTTTATGGTGTCAGATATGGCCAGTTACTTATGAGCAGCTACTGTATGTTTAAAATGAATTTGACCCATGCATAAAATTGCATTTCTGAATGGTGACCCATAGATACCTTTTACTTTTTTTTTGTGGCTGTGTAGCATTAATTAATAATAGTACTGTACAGTAATGGCTAACAATAACTGGAGAGAAGCATCCTTTCCACTTTCAGCTAAGATGAGGGAGAGGTTTCCAAAAGCTGCTATGCTCTGTTTTGCAAGATGCGTCCTTGGAAAACCTCTAGCTTCTTTCTCCTAATGGATGAATGACTTCACTGGTGAAGTTTTCAGTATGCAAGAGTCTAATAAGCTACTACTGTATGCTTGATCAAGGTTGTATCTTAGCAGTGGTCTTAACCAGAATTACTACATTATCGTTTTTTTTTATAGATTTCCTAATGACAAATTGCATACATACAAAACACATCCATACTAAATTTTTTTTTATAGATTGCCTACGGCCGAATCACAGCCATGCTAATATACAGCCATATTGCACTGCTACTCATGTGATATTGCTTAAGTATATAATCTCTGCATATTAAATTGAAAAAAAAAAATGTTAAAACATATTTGGATGTTAATGGTATAGCATTGATTGGGTGGTAAACTTTCTTTAATGTATTGATTGATTAAATCTGAATGATGTGGAGGGAAATTGTATTTAAGAGCCTTACTAGTGACATCAAAAGGCTGCCAAAGCCCAGAAGCCACATGTGGCTGGTGTTTGCTGTGGCTATATTTGGAGTATGTGTATGCTGTATTTGTTTTGATGTGGAGGATGAAAAATTGAAAATGCTTTTTATTCTTTTTTTTCGCCAGTAAGCCTAGTGGTTCTTTTCAAAGGTGTGACTCAGAATGTGACATTTAGGACCCTTTCAAAATCAGGCCTGTCGTGGATCACCAGTGTTACTGTGAGAGCACTCTGAAGGTCTCCGTGCTGACTTCACAGAGAGAACTGTCCTTCAAAAAGACATGGACAGTTCTCAAGTGTATTGTCATCTTTATCAATGTTTTATCGCAACCTTCTTTTACGTGATCAGTATAAAGCCCTGTAGGCAGATAACTGTATTTTAGAGCTGACTCCGGGGAGTTCTGCTAGCTACTGTCGTGACCTTCCTATCATGAGAGGTCACATGAGCTTCCTGTCATGGAGAAAGGGAACACAAGACTGAGTTCAAAAGACATTTCCTGGAAGAGAGAGAAATGGTGATATAAATGGTGACAAATGTTCTTTTCAATGACAAAGGTTTATTCATACTTTTGTATGTATTCTTTATGTACGAAGAATGCAATAATAATTCTTCCTGACTTGAAAGCATTTTTGGAAAATGACTTTGAACCCGAAAGTCTATTTACAATTTAAACTTTCTAACAAAAAGCAGTTAGCTACATTGATGCAAGTTATATCTATCAGTTTATGCTTTTTATATAAAGGATCATATTTATCTGAAAAACATTGAGGCACATTGAATATAGTAAATTTAACTAATCAAACTCGACTTTATATTAATGAGCAGCAACAATTAAGCATTTATTTCACTACAAAAAAAGATACAGGAGCTTGAATAAATTAGTGAATCTTTTATTTGGTCAGGGATTCATCAACTTGCACTACTGTTCAAAAAGTTTTTAATATATATATATTTTTTATTCTTTTTAATCTGTAAAATATACTCACCAAGGGTACATTTATTTTGAGTAAAAACTGTAATATTCTAAAATATTACAATTTAAAATAACTGTTTTCTGTTGTAGTAATTTTTTTTAAGTGTAATTTATTGCTTTGATGGCAAAGCTGAATTTTTAGCCGCCATTGATACAATAATCAGTGTCAGATGATCATTATCAATCTTGAAAATCATTATCAATGTTTTTGCTGCATAATATTTTTGTGGAAACTGTAAAACTTTTTTTGTCAGGATTCTTTGACGAGTAAAAATATGTTGAAAGAAAAGCATTTATTTAGAATATACATTTTTTATAGTATTGTAAATCGTTTTACTGTCACTTTTGATAAATTTTTACTGCATCCTTCCTGATTAAAGGGAATTAAAAACAAAATCTTACCAAACCCAAACTTTTGAACGGTAGTAGTCTGAAAAGCTGAACTAGTAGCGCTACTATTTTGAATCCCCAAAACTTCTGATAAGATAATTTACCTCTCCATTGCCTTAAACGGCTAAAATCCTTCAGTTAAATGATATGTAGCCTTTCTTTTGAACCGATACAGATAGCAGAACTATCAGAAAACAGAGGGGAAAACGGGGAATCATGTTCAGACAAATATTGACTTTTGGCACATTTTGCTTTTTGGGATTTTTATGGTGCCGCCAGCAATCATTAATCTCTCTGAAATAATGTTTTTCTGTGCCTGTTCTCTAGTTACAGTTCATGCCGTCTGAGGCAGTACGCTTCTGTGAACACAGTCAGCCAGCTCAGCCAGCCATGCCTCTCCACAGCCCTGTGGAACAGCTCTATCCCTGCTTTTGCTCCCAGATGATTGACGACTATATTGCATAGAAAATGAGTTGTTGACTGTGTTTTATTGTTCAGGTTGAGCTCTTTATAAACGCACCATGACCTGTTGTCTGTTATTAAATCCATATTCATCAAAGATGCATGAGGACCTTCTCCTGTCACAGCAGTATGTTGACTATAATATTAGACTTTAGAAAACATGCTGTATATGAGGCCGCAATTCTCATATTTCTTTTTAAGGTCAGAAACGTAAGATTTCTGTGAACAAGTATGCAAACTATGATAACAAATACTCAGGGGAATGGAAGAGTTGGCTACAAATGTCTGCACCACTGAACTGGATGTGTTATTTAGAAATTTAATGAACAAAAATAAATCAGAAAAAAATGTAATGCTTTAAAATTCAAAACTTTAATAACTGTTTTGCTGCAGTATACAGAACATCTTTTATGCACATTATGCATGCAAGTGCTCCAACCAGCATTCTTGTTCATTATCACTTGTTTATTTTTCTTCTTTAATAGCATAGAGTTTGTCTAGCTCGGAGCAGTCAGAGCTATCCATTAGATGTGTTGGACCTCAAGGTTCAGTTTGTTCCTCATACTTTACCATTACTGTTCACCTTCCTAGAATAATGCATACCAGTATCATCCATTACACAGACTGTGTTCCTATGAGGGTGTTTTCTCCTGAGTATCAATGTTCTATTACGTGCATGACATGCTGTGATAAATAGCATATATAGGGATGCTATTTTGATGAGCAATTCAAATACCTAAAGTGTGTTTTGTGCTTATGCTGCAGATTCCATACTAGCATGAGCTTGCATTTCACCCAGCTTTTGTTTTGGCGTGTGTTTTTTGTTGTTAGCTTTATGTATAACAGCTAGCATGTAGGTGGATTGCTATCAAGTAGATAAAGTTTGTGGAAAAAAATATATTATTGTATAAGTGTAGCATAAACACCAAATAAAGCTGTTTCGGTTAAATATTTTTTTATACATTTTATGTTTAGGTTTTTTGACTGTTTTTATATATAAAGATTAAAGAATATAAATATAAACTAGTATATATTACAAACTGCGAGATTGCCCGTAAACACCCCTCCCGCTCAACGTGATTTTTATGCATCTTCTCCAGTAGCTGTGATATATAGGAATCTGCCGAAATGTCAATGAGGCATTGTGACTCTTCGGAGCTCCAGGTCGAACCACGACTCATTTTTCAATGGTTAAGTTAGCAAATGTAGTGAACACAACACTTTCCCATAAGGCAGCTCCAACTACGGGAGCCTGTTAACTCAAAAGGCGCAGTGCTTTCTGCAGTTGGGTCGGATCGAGGTCGATCATACTCACAACTTAAACGAACCGTACCAGAGTTGTTTGGTATGCACCAGAGTGTGATTGCTGTATTCACACCTGCCAAAAAGATCCGCACCAAAGGGGGAAACAAACCAGAGTTCGTTTCAGTCTCACCAAACAAGACAGGTGTAAATACACCCTCAGACTGTGGTTGATCGCTTTACTTAATAGTCAGATGCTTTTTAATTCTCTAAACAGGAGTAGACTTTAAGCCAAAAGTCAAACTCGAGACTAAGTAAAACATAAGAATCAAAACATATCATATCATCACCCAAGTATCTCGCACTGCTCTGAATCCTGCTATAAGACAACAGACACACACACACACACACTAGCAGTCGGATCCCCCGCATTCCTACGCCGGAGAAGAAGCACTATTATGTATCCCCTCCTACTCGGTGACAGAGTTATTCCCCAAACTTCCTAGTAAGGACATTATGGAACGTAAATAGAGAGTGTATTAATAGAGAGGATTATTGCACAGGAATATTTGCATTGCAGCGCGTGTGTGTGTTTCCATGGCACTGGCTGAGTTAATGCACAACTGGCCCAAAGCTCCTGTGCTCAATGCAGCAGACACGCAACACTGCAGCTGCTGCTCCCAGATAATGTTGTAGCCTGTTATCACATATTCAATCAGCAGAACTTAACTGAGCTGAAATGAAAAGACTCTCATCTGTTTGTGATATGCTGCAATCGCTGCGGGATCAACATACATGTAAGAGATCTAGATGTGTTTATTTAGATGTGTGACACAAAACCTGTACTTTCTCACACTTTGCTTTCAGCCTCTTTTCACTCCTCTGTCTTTTTCATGAGTTCTCTTGTGATTTCTGCATTGCTTTACCGGATAGTGGTGGCTAGCTATAAATAGACAGTTCACCAAAATTGAAATATAGTTCCAAACAGTTTTTAATACAGCGCTTTTCAGTGTGTACACACATCAGTACCATATCAGGTATCAGCACATTTTTGTAGTATTTATTTATTTATTGTAAATATTGGACATTTAATTATGCATGCTCATGTTTACATTAAGATTTCTAAAGCTCATTTACTAATTTAATAACGCAGTTTAATGCCGTTAAATGTAATCTTTAGCATATCCAACATGAATATATTCGAACATTAAAAATGATTAATTCTAGCATTAAGTGTTTTATTTGTAATTTATTTAGACAAAATGGTACTTAATTTGAATATTGGCCATTAATTAGTTATTGCCAGAACACAAAAATTAAACAAAAATATCCTTGACCATTCTGCATATTATAGTTAATGACACATTCATTCACATTGACATGGAACATAATCAAAAATGAAGCCTGAGGAGGGAGTTTTTAATAAAGCTTTCTTTTGTGTGATGCTTCCTGAAAAATCATTCAATAGAAGCTTTCTTTTGTGTGATGCTTCCTTTAGTGTGGGGCCAAGTCCAGGTGGCTTGTTTTTTTCTTTTGTGTGATGCTTCCTTTAGTGTGGTGCCAAGTCCAGGTGGCTTGTTTTTGTGCACACAGACTGTAATCATTATTGATTGCCCTTATCCACTCTGGGTAACCAAAGTTTTTTCCATTTTCTATGACATTAGGCACAAAAGGACTTTTGATGAAAGTTGACTGTACTGGTTTCTTATTAGATGTCAGTAGTGTTTTCATAAACGCATAAAAGCAGAAGAGTATTAAAGCTTGTCCTGATAAAAGCTTCCATCTTTCCACACTAAAAATGTTTGTCAGTAATTGACCGCTCCAGAAGCTGCATCTTTTATCGGACGTATTGAAACGGCATTTTTTTTTGTTGTTGGTTTTTTTTTTTTTTTTGCATATTGACATTTTTACACTAGGAAGTTATTTTTATAAAATTCAGCTATGATTGATCCACCTTAATCACTGAATAATACAAACTTTTTTTTACTAATCATTTGAGCAAAGATGCACTGTAAAGAGTAAAAATAGAGTAATTGTTATTTAGACCATCATATCTGACTGATTAGAGACAAAACAAAAGCAAAGTTGTTAATACAATCCATATTAAGGGCAAGTGTCTGGTGCGGCTGTGTTTTGAACCCTGAGGTCATGGCAGAGATATGTCTGCTGAAGTTCAGTCCAGTTCAAGCAAAGATATTATGGGAATGTGTCTCGCTGCCCCTGATACCAGTGTTTAGAAGGAGTAAAGACGCCCTGTTCCTGACCCCGCATGTGGAAGAGAGGGAGGTTAACCCAGATAAATCGAAACGCGTTGACTCTGGACAGCTTCATGTTGTTTGCCTAGTCTTTATCATACACTCTATTTTAAGTTTGCAGACTTCCTGGATTTGCTTTGTCTTATTGGAACCACAAACTCATCTTGGACATTACAATGAGAAAATCTAATAAGGCATGTGTCTGTGTGTACTTGATACTTCTCTGACTTACAGTTCCCAGTTAATTAGTTGGCAAGAATGCAACCACAGATTCTAGATTGGGATAACTAAATGCAATAATTTATGAAAAACTGTTGAAAAAAACAACATTGAACCGCTAATTACTAATTGGGCCCCCCTCAATGTCTACTGTGGTTTTGGGGCCTGCTTCATAGAAATGAAAATTTGCTTAAGGTTTACTCACCCTCAGGCCATCCATGATATAGATGAGTTTGTTTCTTCATCGGGAAAGATAAGGAGAAATTTAGCATTACATCACTTGCTCACCAATGGGTCCTCTACAGTGAATGGGTGCCGCCAGAATGAGAGTTCAAATAGATCCATAAGTCATACACACAACTCCAGTCCATCATTTAACATCTTGTGACATGAAAAGCTGCATGTTTGTATGACAAAGTCCTCTCCGTTGTCCTCTAACATCAAAATCTACCAACATATTTGTTTATAACTATTTCTGATTATTCGCTTGTGTACTTTGCTTGATCTTTGCATACTTTCTTACAGAAACACAGCTTTTCACTTCACAAGATGTTAACTGATGGACTGGAGTTGTGTGGATTACTTGTGCATTATTGTGATGTTTTTAATCAGCTGTTTGAGTTCTTATTCTGATGGCACCCATTTATTGATGAGGATCCACTGGTGAGCAAGTGATGCAAAGCTAAATTTCTCCACGTCTTTTTTGGTAAAGAAACAAACTCATCTACATCTTGGATAGCCAAGATGCACAATTTAGCACATTTAAATTTTCTGGCAAACTATTCCTTTAATCCTCAGTGATTCACACTTGTTTAAAACAATTGCATAATAGCTATTTCACTAAATATGGGTTAAAATGATATAAAACATCAGCTCTCATTCTGAAATGTATCATAAAAATAATTTGGCAGATATTTATTACAGAAAGTCCCAGAATGCCAGAGTTGCACAACAGAATCCATTGAGTAAATCATAGATAAACTACTCCAGATGATTGTCAACGTAATCTAATGAAACTTTATTGGAGTTCTCTGAGATTGAACATACTGAAAATAAAACACAAATCATGACTTTGATAACAAGTGGCTTCTTAAAATCACACAAAAGAAGATATTTTAAGAGATAACTAAATTTTTTTGTCCTTACAATAAAAGTCAGTAGGGTACAGTGCTGTTTGGATTAAGTAAATGATGACAGAATTTTTGGGAGAACTATTGTTTAAGTGAACAGCACATATATCATCAATATCATTGTTTGTGTCTCTGAAGGTGAAAGAGTAAGCTGTCAAGTTTCATATTGTTTGATGCTGTGTTCTGCTTTCTTTTCCAGCTCGTGTGCAATGTCCTGATCTTCTCCTGCACTAATATAGTTGGCGTGTGCACGCACTATCCAGCAGAAGGCTCACAGAGACAAGCCTTCCAGGAGACCAGAGAATGTATTCAAGCCCGCCTGCACTCTCAGAGAGAAAACCAGCAACAGGTGAGAGTCGACCAGATATCATGAGATTTTAATTTCTAGTGACATTCTGTAAGACTGAAAGATTTAATGTTCAGTATGAAGATTATCCAGGCATAGATATATACACTATCATTCAAAAGTCATTAGTCAGATTATTATTGATCAAATAAATGCAGGCTTGTTGAGCATAACGGATATCTTTTAAAAACATTTAAAAAATCTTACATTTCTAAGTACCATAATCAGGTACCCAAAGTACCATAATTAATATCATAGTATTTATTTAAGCACCTGGGAGAACCATATAAAAACTGAAGAATATTAGCATGCAACATTCCGTGCAAGTTTCTTTTTTTTTCATTCTTTCAGACTCAAATATATGTGGGGAAATAGCCTCAGAGTTGCTTGGAATTAAGCTAAATTAATGAAAAGTCTTTCATATGATGATACCCATGTCTTTCGGCAGAGAAAAGTGGATTGAGTAGATACACATGGCACTCTTCTCTTCTACCTGTCTTTCCCTTACACTGTCATCATTTGCAGGAACGCCTCCTCCTCTCTGTGCTTCCTCGACATGTCGCCATGGAGATGAAAGCTGACATAAATGCCAAACAAGAGGATATGATGTTCCACAAGATCTATATTCAAAAGCATGACAATGTGAGGTAAGAGTGACTCCTCAAATAGCCTGAAAGATGGTAGTCAGTGTTTGCATCTCGAAGCACTTTTAAAGCATTTTCAGCCCATAGTAATCATTGCTATTATTTTTTACTAGGATTATGTTAGTACTTGGTTAGGTTATGAGATTAATGCTTTTCCAAAAACTCAGTGAGCTGCCCTACACAGTGCCCTACACCTCTTGGTAACTGAAAATGGAACATCACACGCAAACACAAAATCTGCACTATTAGCATGTTGCTCAACTAACAACACGACACACATTATTAGATGTAACATTTTTGCACTGCATGAAATATTAGTAAGCTATATATTTACATTTAGGAGCATTTCTCTCAGGCCATCTACATCTCAGATGTTATTTATTTATTTTATAGTATAACTTATTTTTTTATATGTTTTATAATATAATTTTTGTTTATAATATTTTGTTTTGGGAATGCTTTCTCTGTAAATTATATATATATTATATGAAGAGTATATACTACGTCAGATTTCAGTGCTGTCCTGATAGGCAGCATACTAGCTTTTGGCACAGAGTTTGTAGGTGTTTTATAAATCTGATAAGTGTTTGATATTGCACCCTCTTGTGGTTTTAGAGAAGAAAACACTCGCTCATCTCTTTCTTCAGCTGACCATCCATGTGTCAAGACAGCTCTTCTGAGCGTCTACAGACACTTTCCCACTGATTACATGCCGATTTCAAAAGCAGCAGACTGGTTGGACACTCACAATCACAAGAGGCCCTTTTAGGTGTAGCCTGTTGTTTCACATCATGTCGGTCTTTGATTTGTTCTTCAGCTTTAAACACAGCTGTAATCTTATGAAGACTTGAGAGTTTAAAACCATGTGGGTCTCAGGTCGATGACAAAACTCAGCTTTGGAATCCATGTGATGAATTATGATTCTCCACGGTTATAAATTCTAAATCTGGAGAGTAGAAGATTAACCCAAGAAATAAAGCTGTTTGACGGGGAGGAGCTGGATTTAGCACCGGAGTGCTAATGCACGGCTTCTGCCTGCCACACTATATTACAGCTAAAACTAGTACACAAATACACAGAATTTTATTACAGTTTTTTCTCCAAAAAGAAATAATAATTCGTAACATCATCTTATATATTCAGATGAATTTGTATTTTTTTATTTTTTTTATTTTTGTTCATGAGTAAATTGTCAAAAAACTTATTTTTTTTTAACTTTATTTTTTAACTCTATGCAACTATCAATAGGAGTACAGACAGTGATCCGCCACCTGATATTGTTCAGTACAGCAGCAGCGCCTACTAGAAAACAACAGCACAGACACTCTTTGACCTCCATTGTTTTAATGGCTTGATACTCTCTGCCAGCCCTTTTCTATGATCGAATAGAGGGAAGACTACAGCAACAAAGGGCAACATGAACTTGGGCTTTGTTAGCCAGTGGGACGCGGGACTCCTGGCCCTCTTGGTTGTTGTCTGCAATCGAGGGTCTGTCTCCTATCCTTTTCCAGTAAAGCCCTCACCAGATAGGCTTCATGGTCAGAGGAATTATGTAAGCGTGCAGTCAAGCGATATCTTGCTAAGTGGAATATTGATAGGTTTGTTACTAGAGGACCCAGTGGTTTAATTGCTGAGGACAGTTATATAACAATGTCTGTGTTTGAATCTTTGCTCTTGAGCGAAACCCACACTATTGTGGGAAGCGGAGGCTGGGAGTTCTGCTCGAGGAATGAACTGATAGTTTATCTGTGCTGCACCAGCTAATTTAAACAGTAGTGGACATGAATGAAATTCTGATTTCTGATTTGAAATTCTGATTTGATCTTTTTATCAATGGGGTCACGTTCTAGGCAAAAGCAAGTCTGATTAGCCTTAGGAAAAAAAAATTAATTATCATTTTGTTTTATTTTATTGTTTTCAAATGAATGTTCAGAAGCTGAAACAATTTTCCATTACATTTTGCCAAGAATGAAATTTTCAGTTTTGTTCCTTGAACTATTTCTAATCCCCGTTTGTCACATTTCACATTGCTGTTTAGGTTTTTACTCTTGCTTAAACATCCGTTAATTCATCCTTAAGTGAATGGCAGGGCAAACGGAAAGTTGTTTTTTCCTCCCCAAAGGGAAGATGAATAACTCTGATATCCATTTCTTGCTATGCGGCACAATGAACGAAGGACGACACATGCATGTGTTCTAACTGTGTGGCTTAAACTAAGAAAAGTCTGAAGAAATATGCTGCAGTGTTCCATGTTAATATGAAGGAATTTTCTATATTGATTTTCATAGCTGTTTTACCCATATTTTGAATTATGTATTTGATTCTGTTATGTTTTAGGGTTGAAGGAAATATCTGTAAATTAGCTGGTAAGGTACTGGTAATTTTCAGTGGATTTGCTCACATGCTGTACATTTGAAATGAATTTGATATATTTTATGCAATAAGAAAACACTATAGTTGTGAGTAAAATGTTTTACTTTTTTGATTTATTTCAAAAATTTGTTTAATGTGTAATTTTCTACAAATCACTGGGATGGAGGGAGGCAGATTTGATAGGCTTTTATTCAACAGCTTTATATCCAATATCATAATTCAGTAATTGTAGAATCAGTTTGAGTTCCAGGGCCGATGGATCAGGAGGTCAGACCTCTCAAGCAGTGACCCTTGATGGATTTAAGGGGCCATGTTATATAAGCAGGAAGTGTGACTTTGTGCAGCATTCCATCCAGGGGCTTTTCTTTTTTGGCTGAAGTGGTTTTCATGCTGATTTCCCTAGACAGGCTATCGCTGACCAGCTACACGCTCCATTTATTAAACTTCCTGCCATTTTATTATCTAATTTTCCTGTCAACACTTTGCTAACTCCCAATATAATTTGGTATGTTCAGAAAGCAGCTACATTTGACCTTAGGGTTGCTGTCACCACAAATCCATTAACATTGCCGCTGGCAAGAACTATTGTTATGTCCCCATCAACACAATATATATCTCACCAGCTTCTATGAGAATAATCAGCATACAGCATACATAATCATTATGCTTAGTATATTTGTAAAATATTTATTATTTATATGCTACCGATCAAAAGTTTGGGGTTAATTATTTTTAAGAAATTAATATTTTATTCAACAGGGATGCATTTAATTGATCAGAAGTGACACTAAAGACATTTATAATATTACAAAAGATTTCTAATTCAAATAAATGCTGCCCTTTTGAACTTTCTATTTATCAAAAAAATGAAAAATCCCGAAATGTAATAAAAATGTTTCATGGTTTCCGTCTATCACTGTTTTCAACATTGATAATAAGAAATGTTTTTTAAAGCACCAAACCAGAATGATTTCTGAAGGATCATGTGACTATGAAGATTAAAATATATTAAAACAGGATACAGTCATTTAAATTGTAATAATATTTTTACAAAATTACAGTTTTTACCGTATTTATGCATGTTTACACACTAAAAGCGTTAGATTAACAGCTCATAATAAAGGACCTAGACTGTGTTCGTAATAGCCAGCAGAAATACTCCAGAGATCGTAATGTGTTTGGTTTATTTTTAAAGAGCCATCCTGCCATTGTGCAACACTGCAGCGACATTTTTGGTCCAGACTGCAGTGAGCTGATGAGTCACCTCTGTGTTAACGATTAAATGAGGTTTAAAGATCCGCCTGAGATGCTCGCAGCAGCCAAGACGCTATCCTTCAGAGAGCACTGCACTCTGTCTACTTTCAGAGTCAACTAACCTTAATCCACCCACCCAGGAGAAGCCTTTCATTTGAGCTTTTATATATAGCAACTCTAATAGATCCATCAGCTATATAGAAACCTTTGATCTATGACTAATGTAAGGGTTTATGCATGCTATATTGTATAAGGGAGGGTTTACATTTAGATTTGTGTACTTTTAGTTATCTCTGGATTTTTAGAGGGATAGTTCACCCAAAATGTAAATTGTCATTTTCTCACCCTCATGCACCCTCACCCTCATAAAATCTGAAATAATAATTTTACATTTTTGGGTGGACAATTTTTTTTAAATATTATGCAATAATTTGCTCACCTTCATGCTATTACAAACCGGTATTCTGTTTTACATAGTAAAATATTTTTATATTTTTTATTTCATTATATTTTTAAAGAAAATTCTGTAATCTTTTGGATTAAATGAGGGTAAGTAAATGAAGACATTTTGAAAAATGTCAGCATGATCTCAACTTTCTTTGGAATATCTTCTTTTGTGTGAAAAAGACAAAAGTCATACAAGTTTGAAAGTGAGTAAATAATGAGTAAAGTATCCCTTTAAATTTGCCGTAACTAACCTGATATCAATCAAAATAACTTTTTAATGTGTTTATTTTTCTTTTCTCATGATCCATGCAGTCAAAGTGCTTGTTTTAGTTTGATTGACTTGTTTTTAAACGGCTCCAAAGAGACTTACAGTACAGTATTGTACAGTCATATGATGCTTTTGTTTTGGTTGTTTTTGATCAGGGCTATTGTAATGAGATAAAAATGATTCCTGTGCTTCATCTTTGTCAGCTTTCAGACATGGTCTCATGATGCTCTTTGTACACTTGATTTACTATGAAAAGATAGTAATCATTAATTCATTACAGTGTATTGACATTGTAGAGTAAGAAGCCGGCTAAATGTAGCAAGAGGATCTGTTGTCCTTTAGTGCATTGAGTCGTATCATGTAACTGACAGGGACAGTTCAGGGACCCAAATCAATTCCAATAATACAGATAATCTAATTTAAACTATTAAATCCTATCCAATTCTAAAATTTGTAGCGCTAGAAAGTGAGAGGGCTAAAATCCAATGAAATGCTTGCTTATTATTGCTTATACAATTTGAGCAAAGTTGTCTTAGAATCAGTTACTTTGTTGTATTTTTTCATTTGTGAATAGCTTCAGATTTTATTTTTAAAAATTAAAAATATATAACCTGTCTGTGTCATGTGTAATGACATGAATGAATTGTGAGGTATGTTGAGGAGAAATCCCCTTTAGACCATTTTGAAGCTGATTAGCCTGAAATCTGCAGTTTTTTTTTTTGTTTGTTTAATATATTTTTTGCTTTATTTCATGTATTTCATAAATGTTTATTTATAATTTTTTTTATATAATTTTGTTTTGTTTTTAGGGGCATTAAGTGATGTTTAAATCAGCTTGTTTAAGATGGTTTAGTTGCTATTTTTAGCTATTTCTAGCACTCTGAATTTGAAATATTGAAAAATCTGAGCATTTTATTGAGGTTTGAAGTGTATTTTTGCAAATATGCAGGTAGTCTGCAATGCTACAGTTCACACAAAGATTAATTGATTGAAAGCCGTTAAGCAGTCAGGCTTTTTTTCCAGGGAAATAAGCAGCATGTATGCTTTGAAAAAAGGCAGTGGCAAACATCACATGAGATGAGTGTGTTGATCGAGAACAGCCTGCCTTCTGGGCCCCTTTTAAACATTTCTGGAAATCATCTTTGATATTGAGTCTGAACTGAGAGGTCACGCTCACCCGGATCCTGGGCTTTAGTCAAACCTGACGATCTTCATACTGTCACGCTAGCTTGAGTGTCAGACCAACCCTGAGCTGTTAGAAATAAGGCTAGATCAATGTCAGCATTGGTAAAAGCTCTGCAGATGAATATTGAATAGGAAAAGTCATTACAGCCCACAAGGTTTTGTTTTGTCTTTCATTCAAGGTGCACAAAGAAGAACCATATCTGTTACCGGGCTCCCACAGGGGAATACCATGCTTTATTCACTTTCTTGTCTCTGTAGGCTCAACATTCTCATAATGTGATTGTCATCTATTGCTAAAGAGAGCACACGCTCCCATCCAAACCTGTCTGCTGTGCCATTGGCATGGTAATGGAGCTGTGATGCTGGGATCACATTAGTTAGCTCATATTGTATCTATGTAAAGTCTGCTTCATAAATGCTCAATTGAAATGAATAGCTGTGGGCGAGGGTTTCAATTGTCAGCCAGGTAACCGTGGCAACCATGTAATATAGGTGAATGTGCACTACACTGATGTGTGGGGATGAGGGCTTGAGATGATTAACAAGAATGACCTGATTTTTCATTGGGTTTATTATTCATTTGGCAAATGCTTTTATCCACAATGGCAGAGTATATGTTTTATAAAGTACTGTATGTTCCTTGCGAATCAAACTTGTGACTGGTTTTGCTAGCAATTTATATTTCGTTATAGGCTTTCTTTGGGACCGCTCTTTTAAAACACTCTCACATATATACACACTGTATAGATATAGATAGTTAGATTATTTATTGTGTTTGATAATGTTCTGTGATTTTTAAATGCTTTACGTAACAACAATATTAAGGAGGATTTCATACTTTACTGTTATTGCAGTAGTAAAACCATAAAATCTATACATAAAACTTAAAGACATTTGAAAAGTAGCAAAAATAAATGGTGATAGCATGGTAAAAAAAAAAATGTTTCAAACCAGACCTTCATATAACCTCAAGAAAAACATCTGTTAATAAAAATAAATGCTTAAAATATAAAAGTGCCCATATCTGATGAAACCTCTAATTCTGTTTGATGTTTCTCTTTCTCTGCAGTATCCTCTTTGCCGACATTGAGGGCTTCACCAGTCTGGCTTCCCAGTGCACTGCCCAGGAGTTAGTGATGACCCTCAACGAGCTCTTCGCACGATTCGACAAACTGGCCTCCGTAAGTGTCCGCAGAACAGCCCACGCCCTCAGCCAAACAGCTTCCTTTTTGTCGAAACACGATGGCAAACTGAGATGTAATCAGATTAATTCCGCTTGCATCTCACTCACACAGCTGACTGGGATAGATAAGCCCTCCCTCCTGTCAGATAAGTGTTGGCGATCATGCTTCTCGTTGTTTTCCAGCACAACTATCTCCTTGTTATCTCCACCAGTGGAGGTGACTCATTGCAGCCAAGTTGCCATGCATTTGTGCACGTACTCTGCTGCTGCAGAGAGATGCTCCTCAAAGGGGAAACCATCTGCTGTCTGTTCAGATGTTTGCACACTTCACAAAACCTTCGAGCAAAAAGACAAAAAAAGCATGCATACGCACTTCGCCCTGCTGATCAACAATAGAGGTTGTTGTATGGGCTGCGGGTTAAATGAAGGCATGCACTGGGGTGACATTCAGGTGGCTGTCATAAGACCCGGTCCTGCTGCTGTGAGTCCTGTGCCCAGCCTGAGGCTTCCTCTTCTGCTCTCTGTTGGTTTCTTCTCTCCTGTTTTGATGACCTATAAAACCTATAGTACTTCAGAAAACACCATTTAATGGGATAGTTCACCTAAAAATTTAATTTGTCATTATTTGTTCAAAGTATCATATTTGCTGTATTAGTCTTCTGAAGTTGTACAGTGAGTAAATAATGTTTGCATTTTTGGTTTTCAACTATTCTGTTACAAAATAAGATGCCTATAGCACTCAAATAAACAATGCTTAATAGGGTATTTCAATCAAAAATTACGTTTATGTCATTATTTTTCACCCTTATGTCATTTCAATACCTGTAAACCTTTTTTTTCTTCCAAATTTTGAAGATCATTCTGGTTGTTCTTTTCCATGCAGTTACAGTGAATGGTGACTGAAGGTTTCAAGCTTCAAAAACAATGCAAAAGCATTATATATGCTCTATTACACTATATTGCAAGTTACCTAAAGTCATACTTTATGATTAACAAATAATGATAGATTTTTCATTTTTGGTTGTACTATTTTTACAGTATCTATTATCTTATATCTATTATATTGCCTTTTTTGAAATCCATTTCCAAGAGCTTTTTGTTTAGACTACTCATGTTTTCCAAGCAAAATATCATGACAAATTGGGTCGGATTTTTGAATTCATGAAAGTGGGATGCCAAACTTAGTACAAAAAAATACACTGTAGAGACAGATTAAAGCCATTTGGGAACAGTTAAGTTTTGAGTTTGTTTTGTCTTCATGAATCATACAAATCCCTATAAATATTCACAACCTTAAAAGGAAAAACAATTTGCAGGATGTGAAGGAGATTTTAATGGGAGAAAGGGTATGTAACACATTCCATGTATGGGAACTCTACTAATAAACCTTAATGGCTATGAAATGACATGTAATTAATTAATTTTTTGTTTGAAGTGAACTGAGTGGGTTTTATAAAAAAAAACAGCAACTCAGACAAATTTGTTTATTGGGCTCATTGTTGATCCCATTTACACCAGCCAAACTGTTTGGTCATTCTCTGTGTGTCTGCAGGAGAATCACTGTCTGCGGATTAAGATCCTGGGCGACTGCTACTACTGCGTGTCGGGGCTGCCTGAGGCCCGTGCCGACCATGCGCACTGCTGCGTGGAGATGGGTGTGGACATGATCGAAGCAATCTCGTGAGTATTACAGTGTTACTTCTGTTTATCAGACAGGAGCAGCAAGGCTTTTGTGTTTTGTTTTAAATGTCTCCCTGCAAATGTACTTCAGCCAGGAGATAAAAAAGAGATGCTACGGTGAATCAGGATCTGGCAATTTCCACAAATATATACACACAAAAAAGATTAGTTTCCATTATAATGTGGAATATATACTGGTTTTATGGAAGATTTACATTTATGCACATGTGTGTGTATGGATGGATAGATACACACATACATACAGTATATCTAGAGATTTTTTTATAGATCTATATATATATATATATATATATATATATATATATATATATATATATATATTACATTTACACGTGTTTGTGTGTGGATAGATAGATCGATAGATACATAGATAGATAGATAGATAGATACACACATACTACATATATATAGAGATCTACATATATATAGAAGATTTACATTTACGCACGACACATACTACATACACACACATAGATAGACAGACAGACAGACACATACTACATATTTATAAAGATTTTTTTAAATAATAAACATCTTTTATATATATATACATATATATAAAAAAAAATATATAGGATTTACATTTATGCATGACACATAATACATACACACACACACACATATATATATATATATGTGTGTGTGTGTATGTATGTATTTTTATCTGCGTGTGTCTGTATGTATATAATAATTCATTAAAATATTTTTCATTAAACATTAATATTTTAAAACAGTTATGTTAGACTAAATCATGTTACCAATTTTGTTTTGTAATTTTCTGCCATGTTGTTTATTCCTAGAAAATTGTAAGATTTTAAGTTATATTTTAAGCAGGGTTGCCTCAATAAGTAATGAATAAGGAATGAAACAAAAAAACAGCTCATATGATATTCAGTATTTTGTTCCCGGTTCATGGAACATGCCTCTGTAACTGCACCGAATGAAGTTCACAGAAGGGCTGAGCTGAGAGAGAACACTTAATGTAATTTACCTGCTTTTACTAATCGTGACTAAATTGTTTTAAGCATTACATTCTCGCTAGAAACTTTGAATTGCCCTCTTTGAGTTTGTCCTGCTATTCTCATTGGTCAGGTCAGTCACCCCTTAATTGAGCTGTTTCCATGTTATTTGTCTTGCATGCGTGTGGACGTGTCCAGAGTCCTGACTTCTCTAATGTTCAGTGTCTCTGAGCAGTTGTTTGTTAAGGCTGGAATGGTGGTGACTGGCTTTCTGCTCCAATGAGCACGTGTCTGTGTTTCTCTGAGCTGCAGCCAACCGCCCCAGCGCCCCATCACAGGAAGAGACCATTTTTCCGCAGACTTGCCTGTCGTCCTCAATGTTCAAAAGAGTTTGATGGCTTGTTTGCTGTGTGATGTCGGGATCAGAATGTGCTGTGTTAACTTGTTGATGTGCCCAGTGGAAAGGTGCATTTCAGGGTACGCTTATCCACCTTAGGACTTTTTCATATAGGGAACGGTGAGATGAGATGTGTGAGTGGATAAGGTTATGAATTATATCATATATTAAAATGCCAGGGACCAAATGTAGGAAATACATTATATTACATTTGTCACATTGAAAAAAGAGAGTTAGCGAAGAGAAACCAACCATTTAAAGAAAATGATCATAAATCCCCACATATTAAAAACTACCTCAGCATCAACTGTGAATGAACCTTGAAAGGAGAGAGGAACATTTCATATTTCCTGCAATCTTATTGTGTGGAATATTAATGTCTTTGTTCAGTCCAGTTATTTATTTATTATATTGCTATTTGTTTCAAGAAAAAAAAAAAATCGAATTCAATTTTATGCAAATGTCTTTCACCACATTAAAATATTCTGAATACTTAACCTTTTAAAATCTAATTCAATTTTATATTTTTAAAAATGAAAAACAAAAATATCTTTCACCACATTAAAATATTCTGAATACTTAACCTTTTCCTGGCTGGTTAATGGATGTTCTAAGTAAACTTTTTAGTTTTAATTTAAATAAGACTCATATTTGAATAACATTTTTTATGTTCATATTTTTATTTGAAATATAAATCATTCACAGATACACCTGGACATGTCACTGTTTATTAACACCAGGAACGTGCCACTTTCTTTAGAGATATTATTAAATAAAGAATACTTTCTTCTCATTTCAACTGAAAGCAGAAACCATGAATTCTAATAAGGTTTAGCAATTTATATATATGTATTTTTTATTTATTTTTTTACATGTAAACAGCTTTCACAGTTCTGACCATTAAAACTGGTAGTTTAATATCACCTTCAGTGTCATATATGATTGACTGAATTAACAACAGGTATATCTATGTTTTTTTTTTTTTTTTGTCTCTGTGCTCCAGGTTGGTGAGGGAAGTCACCGGAGTCAACGTCAACATGCGTGTGGGTATACACAGCGGGCGAGTCCACTGTGGGGTGCTGGGATTAAGGAAGTGGCAGTTTGATGTCTGGTCCAATGATGTCACCTTGGCCAATCACATGGAAGCTGGGGGCAAAGCAGGGTGGGTTCATGAACTCTGGATTTATTTATTTTTTGCCCATGTTTTCTCACCTGAAGTCTCCTCACTTTTAAAATCTGAAAATGTGTTTTTATTTATTTTTTTTGTTTTTTGTTTTTTTTTCCCCATTAACACAAGACAAGTTCAAAAAGCGTCTCAAGTCTTTCTCCAATCATCTATCTTTACCATAGCTTTGTTTGGGAATAGCATGCTATCATACTGCTTTCTGTAGTATGTACACTGTGCAAAGTGTTCCTGACTCATTGACTACTACTATTATCAAAATGTGTAAATATAGTTACTCGTATAGTAAATTGTTAAAATTGCAATTTTCTAAAAATAAACGTCAACATGAAATAGAGAAAAGAATACACACACACATATATATATATAATATATAATATATATATATATATATATATATATATATATATTAGGGCTGTCAAATGATTAATCACGATTAATCACATCCAAAATAAAAGTTTTGTTTACATAATATATGTGTGTATACTGTGTATATTTTATTATGTATATATAAATACACACACATGCATGTATATATTTAAGAAGAAATATGTTATGTTTATATATTAAATATATTTATATATAATAAAAATATAAGAATATAAATGTATAAATGTATATACATGTAAATATTTTCTTAATATATAATTTATGTGTGTGTATTTATATATACATAATAAATATACCCTGTACACATACATATATTATGTAAACAAAACTTTATTTTGGATTTGATTAATCGTGATTAATCATTTGACAGCCCTAATATATATATATATATATATATATATATATATATATATATATATATATATATATATATATATATATATATATAAAATAACAAATTCTATGATTATAAAACAATAAAATAATATTATATCTCCAGGGTTATTGTCGTTAACTCAAACTTTAAAAATGTTTTTTAATTGCTTGAAATAAAATAAGCATTGACTATTTTAAACTTATTCCACTTAAGCTAGTTGCAAAGACAACATTTTCCATTTTTGTTTAGTTTGTTAAAGGCATAAAAACAAACTAATAAAATTACAAATACCCCTAAAAAAACTACACTGGAAGTAGAAATAATATCACCCCAACATTTCCAATTTTTTCTTTGTCTTTTTGGAATGCCAAAGGTTAAGGCATTTACAGTATATCTGAATTTAGATGCAAAATAAGTGTTTCACTTCCCAAAATAGTAAATGAATGCCACTTGCTTAAATTAACTTAAGCATTCATTGCTTCATAATGTGTAATGTTTCACACACTATAAAAAATTGTAAGCTGCATATACTCAGTATTTAATACAAATAGTATTCCATTCCAAATATGGCATTGTCATTCCAGGGCATCTTCGTTTTTACATTATGCCTCATGAAAGTTGTTTTTATCATCTCAGGCGTATTCACATCACCAAGGCCACACTGAACTATCTGAATGGGGATTATGATGTGGAACCTGGAGTTGGTGGAGAAAGAAACGTCTATCTCAAGAAGCACAACATTGAAACTTACCTCATTGTGGGCTGCAGTCAGAAGCGGGTGAGACTTTTTTTTTTGAGGTCAACATGCTGTGATTCTCCATTGATATTCACATCCTTTTCCAGCAGAAACACCTAGTGCTCAGGAATAGCATGACTCACATGATGCTGGCAAGCAGATGAATGCAAATAAGCTATGTGGATAAATTCAGGGAAATGTGACGGCAGAAGACAAGCTAGTTACTGGCTATGACATTAAAAAGCATAGACTGTAATACTGCTCTGGTTTTGTATTTCCCTT
Source organism: Cyprinus carpio (assembly GCF_018340385.1). Taxonomy (NCBI): domain Eukaryota; kingdom Metazoa; phylum Chordata; class Actinopteri; order Cypriniformes; family Cyprinidae; genus Cyprinus; species Cyprinus carpio. The sequence continues at coordinate 21,377,368 of NC_056580.1, read as the reverse complement.
CACAGAAAGAAGAAAAGGCCATGATTGCTAAGATGAACCGGCAACGCACCAACTCGGTCACACATAATAGCACTCACTGGACCGACCGGCCCTTCTACAATCACCTGGGTGGCAATCAAGTTTCCAAAGAGATGAAGAGGATGGTGAGGAAACTACACTTTTGAAAGGGCCGCATTAACCACCCTTGCAGGATGACAACATTGTCTGAGTTGTGAAAAACAGTTGGTTTGCATTTACTCTAATTGCTGTATCTAAAACCCATTACTGCCTTTGTTGGAGGTTAAGGCCTTTGATAGGGGTGGCTTTTTGTACCATGTGTTAAGTAAGCCAAAACAATCCCAAGGACACTGCTTTAGGACCACATGTAAAGGGCCTCATGCCTTTTGTGTAGTCCCTGTTCTTTCATTCAGTTCTCAGCTCTTCCCCGGCTCTGGAACCCAAAGGGATCGGCACTCTAATTAAATAAAGTTGGATTGCCTCACATACCGCCCCGAGGGATTTAATCAGGCAAAGTGGAACCAGCAATTAGTTCCTGTGTGCTCCATGGGAATACCCTTTATCTTTTCTTTTTTGTCTGAATCACCTGTTCCTTCTCATCTTGGTTAACATAGTAAGAAGGAACACAGAAATCCAGCATAACTTGTTCTCGCTACAACTGATACGTTATACTGAGATCTCAAATAAAATATTACAGGACTATTGACGTTTCCATTATAAAAAGATATGTCTACAGTTTAAATTTACGGTAATATGAATTTTACTTTTTCCAATCCCAGTTTAATGTACTACTGGGAATTGGCTGTTAATTAAAGCTATCCATTCCCATTTACATTCATTACACTTAAAATGAGAAACAGAAAATATAAAAATAAAATCTAAATTCAAAATATTGCCAAAAACTATATTTCTATGTTAGAAAACCTTGTCCAGTCCCAGTTTAATGTACAACTGGAATGAACCATTCATAGCTTGATTTCTGCTAATTAAAGCTATCTAGTACCGTTCTCATTCATTAAACTTAAAAGTAAAAAATTAAAAACATTAAAATTGCAGTTGCTCAATGGCACAGGATCCTGTAGAATTTTATGATTTAAAATATTCCAATGTAAATGTGACACATTAGTTTTCAGCTGATCATTAGGGCTCTAGAAAACATCAACAATACTATTATGAAATATAAAAAAAAAATTGTGGTCAGTAAGATTTTTCTTCACCAAGAATGCATTAAATTGATCAAAACTGACACCAAAGGCATTTATAATGTTACAAAAAATACTGTTTCAAAACATTTTTCACAAAAATATTAAGCTGTTTTCAACATTGATAATAATAAGAAATGTTTCTTGGCATATTAATATGATTTCTGCTTCACGTTACATTGAAGAAGGGAGAACTATTTTCAATTGTAAAAATATTTTAACATTACTGTTTTGACAAATAAATGCCGTCTTGGTCAGCATAAGAGACTTCTTTACAGACCACAATCTTTTGAATGATAAGAGAGAGAGAAAGAGAGGGCAGAATCTTTTGAAATCTGCTTTTGAAAAAAAATGGTGTAGTTACAACATCCAGCAGCAGGGGGTTGGTAGATATTGTATTTTGCGGTTGGGGTGTGTTTGTCCAACCAACAGCAGATAGTGGGAGCCTGTTTGTAATTATTTGTGCAATTCTGTTTGATAGTGGCACAGATAAATCCAGCTCGATATATATCCTGCTGGAGCTCAGACTAGCATGTAATTGCCAGATATCTGTCCACGCCTACACAAACACAGAGCATTGATGAAGAGAGATAAACATGGTGTTTTCTGACGAACAGGATATCTGTATCCTAATATCAACAGCACCTGTTTATGTCTGTTGTATTGTCTAGAGGCTTGCGTTGGCCCAGAAGGTGTTGGTTAGTTGAAGTAGAGAAACAAATGGTGTAACACATCACCATACTGACTGGATCATAGTCTCTGTCGAGTGAATACACGGAGGCCTGTGTGTGGGAGTGCATCTTCTGAGTCTACAAATTTAGTGACTATTATTATGAATCTAGCAACTTGTCTCATGGATGCTTTTTACTCCCATAATTTAATGTTTAGAGGTTAGATATTACCATTAAAATGGTCATTTGGTATTTAATGGGAACATTCAGTCTGTTCCTTGACCCCTGCTATTTTTTTTTTTTAAATATATTTAGTATGCAGTCATTTAGCAGATGCTTTTATCCAAAGCACTTATTGTAGAGAATGGGGTTCTCATATTACCGGTTTTCAGCAGTCAATACAAATACAAGTAATTTAAAAAATGAATAAAAAAACTAATTTTCTATACCAATACTACAGCAAAAAGAAAAATACCTAAAATGTTTGTGGACACACTCAAATTAGTTTTTTATGGTCTTTAAACCTCAAAAAGGCTTTTGCTTATGTTTGAAGTCAGTTTTGGAGACAGATATAAACTGTCCTCAGTAGTAATAGTAATTTTAATATAATATATATATATATATATATATATATATATATATATATATATATATATATATATATATATATATATGAATTACTGTGTAAACCAACCAGATGTCTTTGTAGGCAGTATCTATTTTTTGTGTATTTCAGTATCTATTTAAAACGCTTTGAGGAAAACACAAAACACTAACCACTAAAGCACATGTGAAACATGAGCCTATTTGGTTTCCTCTCCATGTTTCCCATGTCCTCCTACCACGATAAATCAATGCCTCATCAGCAGGCTCTGTTTACTTCTGTTCTCAGTGGGGTCTGAATTGAAATTCCTCCAAAAGAGCTTGTGGTCATGAATCAAGCCCCCTGAATCAGCTCTCAGCTTGTTTATACACAATGTCAGTCATCATGTATTCGGTTATATCAGTACAGTCATAATAATTTCTCAGTCTCACAGCAGTTCTCTGTTTTCATATTTGCAATCTTTCCGTAAATGATTGTCTTTATTTGTGTATATTTCTTGTATTCCCCAACCTCTCCCGTCTCCCTGTTTATATTTTGTTACTGCATTAGTCACTGTTCTGTTATTTGCAGCATGACAGTATGAGAAATTAATAGAGATTTATGCTTGTTTTGGAATGGGGTGTTGGGTAAATCCTTGTTTTTTATTATTACTCCAAGAAGAAAATAAGTTTGTGGTTCAAACATTTTCCAGGGAAACCAGTTTTCTAGGGAAGTGAGCTTTTAAATTCGCTCAATCCCTTTAATCAAGAACTTTTGTTACTTACTTGAACTTTTTTTTTAAATGTCCTCCAGAAGGGGTCACTGTTGTGCTGATTTTACAAATGCAGGCATTCTAACGCTCATCCATTCTGCATTGATGTGTAATGCATTTCTCTTCCAATTGTGTTGCAGGGATTCGAGGATCCCAAAGACAAGTGAGTATATGGAACACACACTTCCTACCTCAACCCTGCATGCCAATTCATTTATTAATAGTTGATTACAGAATGTATGTCATATACACTGCTGTTTAAGTTTGGAGTCAGGAAGGTTTTGGAAATAAGTCTCTAATATTTACCAAGCTGCATTTATTCGCTTGAAAAAAAAAATACAGAAAACAGTGGTATTGTGAAATATTTTTACATTATTTTATATTTTAATATATTTGTGACCCTGGACCACAAAAACTAGTCTTAAGTTGCTGGGGTATATTTGTAGCAATTGCCAAAAAAAAAAAACTTTGTATGGGTCAAAATTATCGATTTTTCTTTTATGCCAAAAATCATTAGGATATTAATTAAATATCATGTTCCATGAATATATTTTGTAAATTTCCTACTGTAAATATATTAAAACTTAATTTTTGATTAGTAATATACATTGTTAAGAATTCATTTAAACAACTTTAAAGGCAATTTTCTCAATATTTTGATTTTTTGCACCCTCAGATTCCTGATTTTCAAATAGTTGTATCTCGGCCAAATACTGTCATATTCTAACAAACCATACATCAACGGAAAGCTTATTTATCCAGCTTTCAGATCATGTACAAATCGAAAAATTGTCCCATATGATTGGTTTTGTGGTCCAGGGTCACATTCTAAAATGTAATTTATGTGACAGTAAAGCTGACTTTTCAGCAGCCATTACTGTAGTCTTTAGTGTGACATGTTAGAAATCATACTAATATGCTGATTTGCTGCTCAAGAAACATTTCTTAGTATTATTATTATCGGTTTAAAACAATTTTGGTGTTTAATATTTGGGTGGAAACCATGGCAGTTTTCTTGATTCTTTGATGAATAGTTCAAATGCACTTGAACAGTAAACAGCATTTATTTGCAATCAAGTTTTTTTTGTAATAAATGCCTTAACAGTCCATTTTTCATCAATTTAATGCATTCTTGGATTGAATAAAAGTATTCATTTCTTTCAAAAATAAAAAGTCTTTCTGACCCCAAACTTTTGAATGGTATATATACAGTATAGCTTAGCATTAAATAACACTTAAAATAAGTCAAACTAATATTATGGAACATATAGTACAGACTTTTAAATGTGGTTCAATGCGGTGCATTCAAAACAGTTTATTGGTTATAAAATAACCAATACAGACTTGGAATGCATCAGTTGAATTATCTATCAATCAAACAAGTACTTCAGTAACAAAATTCTGCTGGTTTTGTTCAGTGTCACATAAGTAGGGCTGCTGAATATGGGGGGTGGGAAACTGCAAAATGGATTAAATTGCTGAAAAGGAGTTAAGTCTACTAAAGTTGTTTGTAGTTAAAATATATTTAATCATTGTAACTCTCAAGTTGGAAGAACAAATGGAAAAAACACACACAACTTTGTGAATGATGTGCATTTGTTGTTGTCAGAAAACTGCTGAGCTGTTGGCACAGATTCCATGCAGGCCTACTTAATAAGACACTAAAATATATTCAAATGTGATTGAACTGCCAAACTTTAAATGAACTAATCAACACATGCATGTAGTGTGAGCATATCCATCACTTTTCCAGAGGTGCTGAAAAGTATCAGAACCTAGAATACTGGGTCTCTTGATACTTACGCATGCATCACTGTGCTTTTCTAGCATATTAACTAGTCAGCATTTATCTAAACATGTGAATGCAGATATGCAAGCCAGTTTGCTTCCTTAGGCAATTTACCATCAAACCATATACTGTACAAACCCGTTATATGTCCATTTTGAAACTTATCTGTCAGAGGAGCACTTGTATTTGAATACAAATGCAGGATCTAGTTTTTCTAATGTAATTTAGCAGTTACTGAATTGCATGAACATGACTGCAAGGCTTTGAATTCTTTAGTTGATGATTTGTTCTTTCTCAACATAATCAACTCAGTTTTACTCACAATCATCCAAGGCTGGTAAGCATGTTGATTCTAAAGCTGCGCTTTTGGGGGTGCGGTACTGCTGCTTTTTAGTGGTCTGGCTGTATAGTATTAAGTTAAATGGTAACTAAGACGGGAGGAAGAAGGTAGTTATCTAGTCTTGTCTTGTTATCTAGACATTTCATTTTCAGAAACACCCAAGAAAACCTGAACCCTGAGGATGAGGTGGACGAGTTTCTGGGACGTGCCATTGACGCTCGAAGCATCGACCGATTACGGTCTGAACACGTCAAGAAATTTCTGCTGACATTCCGAGAACCTGATCTGGAGAAGAAGGTATGGCTTTCATGTCTGTGACTAGCTTCAGTGATAAGATAAACCTTAACACCACAGCTTGATTTATTAGGTAATGTTAATCCACACAAAAGGAGAAGTTTAGCAAAGTGTTCACACTGCTCTTTTCCAGACCTCAAACAAAAACAGATTTTTTTTTAATTGAAATATGAAATAAAAATGGCAACTCACTGAAATAAAACGAGTTTATGTACTAAAATAACTAAAACTGAAATAAAAATAAATTAAAGCTAGATAAAAATAAAAAAAGTCTAACAAAAATGACAAAAGCATATAACAAAATTAATTAAACATTAAAATGTAAACTGAAAATATAAAAATAAAAGCTTAATATTAATAAATACCAAAATAGTAGATAATGAATGCTTGAATAACGCAAAAATGACACAAAAAAAAACACTATAAAATTAGTCTGTGCAAGTTATGCACTATATGAAAGCTTCAAAATGAACATTTTTCACATTGTTGTCCACAGAAAATCTTGATTGCACCTTACATCATTTGATCGTGTGAGTGTGTTTTTATGCCTGTCAAGCTTAAATAATAGTAATAATAATTATTATTATATATAAAAAAAGTTCTTCTGATTTAAATGCATCATCAAGCTGACATTATCTAGCCTTCTAAGGATTTTGTTGTAAATTGCATGACTTGTGAGCAGGAAACCATTTAACAGATCATTAGTTATTATAACTGGTAAATTGTTCCTTCAGTTGCAAAAAATAGGGCAGAGAGCCAATCAGACGTCTATTATGGTACTGTTGTACAAAAAAAAAAGTATTCAGCATAGCTCAAAGATTTGGCATGCTGCTAAGATGAATAGAGGCAATGAAATTCAAGGTCCAGGTTCGGAATGAGTCAGAGACTGACGTCTGTATGCTGCACTGTGATTTAAGTCATTTTATGGTGTTACCTTCAAAGCATTTATCACCACTGACCTCAGAGATGCCCAAACTTTCCCAGAAAAGATGGTGTTTTTGTCACAGTGTAGGAGACTAGGGTTCTTTATAAAGATACTGATGAAAAGGTAGTGGAAAGAAAGTTTCTCAGCCTCTGCATTTACGTTCTGATCCTCCACATTTAGCTGGTTGTGTGCTGGTCCTCGTACTTCTAGCACTGATCACACTGCTCTTTCAGAGACTTGCCTCCAGTTTGTAGGGGAAATAAATAATGCTTTTGTGGTCTTTAATTGTCTGTGTCCAGAACGTCTCATGAATGAATCAGTTATCTTCCATAGCTTCCGTAGTCTTTAAAGACATTTACTTGATATTATTTTTTGTTTTAAGATATTTTACATATTCGCTCTACTGTTCAAAAGTTTGGAGTCGGAAAGATTTTTGTTCTTGAAATAATATTTTGTTTTATTTAGAAAGGATGAATTACATTAATCAAAATTGAGAAAGACATTTATAATGTCACCAAAGATATATCAAATATGTGCTGTTCTTTTTAACTCTCTATTCATCAAAGAATTCAGAAAGAAAATGTATCATGGTTTCTGCAAAACTATTAAGAAGCACAGCTGTTTTCGACATTAATAAGAAATTTTAAGAACCAAATCAGCTTGTTAGAATGATTTCTGAGGGATCATTTTCGCTGAAGACTGGAGTATTTTATTTTATTTTATTTTACTTTACTAACAACTGAATTACACAAGCAGTTTTTAAATATCTAATATTTTCAGGGTTTTCAGAACTGTGGAAATTTTACAGTAAAATAAATTTGACAGTTGTGATTTCCAGGCCTAAATGTCCTAAAAATTTATAATGCATTAATTATTTTCTGATAATACTCAGTTAAATATTTAATGGGCTTGAAATGACTCTTTGTGTGTGCAATATCTGTAAAATGTTTTTAAAAAATCATCCAGTTATCACAAAGAACTGGAAAAGTTAAAGAAAAACATTTGCCTGGGAACCCTAGTGTTTCAGTAAAACCTGAAGTAAACATTGAACATTAACACATCCTTGCCCCTCAGTCAGTAAAACACTTTGTTTTATGATCTCACATGCCATTTAAACTGTATTTATAACTCCACTCTTTTCTCTCATATTTCCTCACATTCTCTCAGTACTCCAAACAGGTAGACTCCAGGTTCGGAGCATATGTAGCCTGTGCCTCCCTCGTCTTTTTATTCATCTGCTTCATTCAGATCGTCATTGTGCCGCAGTAAGTACACTTTAGTTAAATACCTGATCCTTGCAAATGTTTTCTGGTCCATTCAAACAAGCCAAAGGCTTAGTGAAGGTTTTGTTTGATTACGAATGGGAATACACTTGAGCTTTCATACACAGAAGCTTTCATTCATTTCGACTTTGTAAAGGTGAAGACAGTTAGTACCTGAGCAGCCAAAGCAGGGCTCTCCTCTCACTTAGACCCTATGTTAATTATGAGATATAATATACATATATAGCTATTTTCTATTCACCTGGTCCCCTCTCTACTCTCTACCTGTGTGTTGCTCTGCAGCTCCAAGCTGATGGTTGGTTTCTATATGCTGTGCCTGGTCCTACTGATGGCTGTCATGTTCATCTCTGCCATTTACTCCTGTTTTGGGGTGAGTGAAATGTCGGTATTGTGTGAAATATAGTCTATATAATGTTAATGTGCAAATGAAATTCTGAATAATAATAATAATTATTATTCTATAATAAAATCAATATAAATATAATAAATTTAAGAGGACAAGCTTTGAGCAACATGCTCTTCTTTTATGAAGGAAAACACAAAAACCCCATCCTCAGCCCTAGAATACAATACAACTTAAGACGTCCTTCACAGACCATTTCCTAACATTCTCACAGAGACATCATCGCTAAATCCAAGTGTTTATCAACCTTCAAAATCTCCACTAAAACCATCTGAGCGGGTTTGATTGATTTGGGGCTTTTAGCTGCGTAACTATGAGCTGGTCTTCAGAGACAATGAGTCACACAGAGCAAAGCCAGAGACACAATAAAGCGCTGGCAGCTCATTTGTGCGCACTGAGGTGGAACTGTCACTGGATTGCTCAATGAGCGGCAAGGGGCGTCACAGGTCTTTCCTTAGAGATGCTGTGGAATTAGATTCTGAACTTCCTGACCTGTGAAAAGTCTTTTATAAAAGCCTGTTCTACAAAATCTCTGCAAACCCACAAGATCCATAAGGTCTTTGCCTTATGTTTTATAGACACTATATATATATAGACACTGTATTTAATTTGCATTTAAGATAAAATACAGTAAAAACAGTAATATTTAAATAACTGTTTTCTATTTGAATTAAGTGTAATTTATTCCTGTGATGGCAAACCAGAATTTTCAGCAGTTATTACTACAGTCTTCAGTGTCACATGAGCCTTCTGAAATCATTTTAATATGCTGATTTGGTGCTTAAAGGGATACTCCACCCCAAAATAAAAATTTTGTCATTAATCACTTACCCCATGTCGTTCCAAACCCATAAAAGCTCCATTCGTCTTCGGAACACAATTTAAGATATTTTGGATGAAAACCGGGAGGCCTGTGACTGTCCCATAGACTGCCAAGTAAATAGCAGTGTCAAGGTCCATAAAAGGGATGAAAGTCGTCATCAGAATACTCCATCTGCCATCAGATGTGCAATCTGGGTATGCTCTTCTGTATCATCCATGCCACAAGGATGCGCTGTTTCTACGTGCATTTAGCTTTGATTTGAAAGAAAACAGCACATCCTTGTGACACGGATGATACAGAAGAGCATACGCAGCATATGGTGAAATAGAGAGACACAGACGAGAATTTTGACAAAGGAATTGTTGAATAAAGTCGTTATTTTTGTTTTCTTCACTTACAAAAAGTGTTCCCGTCACTTCATATAACCCAGATTGCACATCTGATGGCAGATGGAGTATTCTGACAATGACTTTCATACCTTTTCTGGACCTTGACACTGTTATTTACTTGGCAGTCTATGGGACAGTCACAGGCCTCCGGGTTTTCATCCAAAATATCTTAAATTGTGTTTGGAAGACGAACGGAGCTTTTATGGGTTTGGAACGACATGGGGGTAAGTGATTAATGACAACATTTTCATTTTGGGGTGGAGTATCCCTTTAAGTAACATATTGTATTATCATCAATGTTGATAACATTTCAAAATATTTTTTGTGGGAATGGTAATACATTTTTTTTTTTTTCAGAATTCTTTGAAAATAATTTAAAATTTACTTTTTAAATTTTATACTTTTATTTGAAGAAAAAAAATCACAAATAGATGAGATAGATTTTCATCATGTGACAACATTAAATCATTCTCAGATACTGTTGGGTTATGTTTAGTAATATTGTGAAATTCAATTCGTGTTTCTCTCTATTGACAGTTTTTCCATGTGCCTCTGCAAACTCTCTCAAAAAGGATTGTTCAGTCCAGACTCAACAGCACCCTGGTGGGGGTTTTTACAACCATCCTGGTCTTTCTCTCCGCTTTCATTAACATTGTGAGTCTCACAAGTCTTAATCTTCTGGAGTAGTGACAGAATTGCAAATTAAAAAAAAAAATAGAAATAGTTTTATCATGTATAGTGTTGCTAATGGCACTGAAATCATATAATTTGAAGTAATTGACTTATAACATTGAAGTGCTTCACAGTTTGCTAATCTGATTTGTAATGATTAAATGAAATACTGTCACGTACCTTTATCTGAGAAACATTTTTATCTGTCCTGTAGTTTACCTGCAGTACGGATGACCTGAAGACTTGTTTAGGGCAGGAGTTTAACATCAGCCCCAGCATTGTAAATGCTTGCCATGTCCGCAACTCTTCTTTCAACTACTCTCTCTGGTCTCAGGGCAGCCTCTGCAACAGCTTGTCACCCACCTGCAATTTCCCAGAGGTGTGACACTGTTCTCAGATCAGTTTAGTTTGTAACATAGTGGATAGCTTAAGAAATAGTTAACCCCAAAATAAAAATGTGCTGAAAGTGTACTCAACTTCTGGCCATCCAAGATGCAGATGAGTTTGAGTTTTAAAATTTAGCATTACATCTAAGGATCCTCTGCAGTGAATGGGTGCCGTCAGAATGAGAGACCAAACAGCTGATAAAAACATCATAATACACAAGTTATTCAAAAGACTTCAGTCCATCAGTTATTAAGTTGGTTTTTAACTTCGAACCATTGCTTCCAGTTGAAATACGAGTCCTCTATCCATAATATTACTTTCTCCAGTGAAAAAAAAATCGTCTCGGCTGAATCAGGAGAGAAATATCCACAGATCAAGTGTTGTTTACAAGCAAAAACAGTTCTAAACAAATATGTTGGTTGATTTTGATGTGAGAGCACAACAGGGGATGTACTTTTTTGCTGGAGGGTATATTATTATGCAGCTTTTGGCATCACAAGTTTATAAACTCATCATCTTGGATGGTATGAGGGTGAGTACATTTTCAGCAGTTGTTCATCACTAGTCAGTGAGCAGCTTGGAATAGCTACTAGCTCGTTTTGGACCAGCTTGAAACCAGCTAATAGTACCATGTTCCATGCCTGACAACTTAAATCAATATTTTCCAGCAGTGATAGGCCTTTTCATTTATTTTTCATAGTTGTAATTTTAGGTACTGCTCTGAAATGCTTGTCTTTTGATAAATCATAAATGGAATAAGTTAAGGGGAAAGAGAAATACTAATGCCTGAATGTTTTTCTCTTTCGACAGTATTTCTCTTCATGTGTGCTGCTCAGTTTACTGGCCTGCTCAGTGTTCCTACAGGTCAGCAGTATTGGTAAACTCTTCCTCATGCTCTTCATTGAGATCCTGTACGTGCTCATCATGGAGGTGCCAGAGGTCAGCCTTTTTGACAACGTGGACCTGCTGGTCATGGCCAATGCCATGTGAGTATCTAGATTTTAGGCTAGTTGCACAATTACTTGGATCAGCATCGCCCTCATCATCATTATTCCTATCATATATTCTATAGAAAATGTAGATTTTTTTTTTTTTTTTTTTTTTTTTTGAATGTTAATGGGATACTCCACCCCAAAATGAAAATTCTCATTAATCACTTACCCACATGTCGTTCCAAACCCGTAAAAACTTCATTCATCTACAGAACACAATTTAAGATATTTTTGATGAAAACCGGGAGGTCTGGGACTGTCCGTGCCACAAGGATGCGCTGTTTCTACGTGTATTTAGCTTTGAACAGTGCATCCTTGTGGCGCAGATGACACAGAAGAGCATACACAGCATGCAGTGATATGGAGAGACACAGAGGAGACTGTTGACAAAGGAATTTTTGAATAAAGTCTTTATTTTTGTTTTCTTCGCTTACAAAAAATGTTCCCGTCGCTTCATATAACCCAGATTGCACTTCTGATGGCAGATGGAGTATTCTGAAGATGAATTTCATACCTTTTATGGACCTTGACACTGTTATTTACTGGCAGTCTATGGGACAGTCTCAAGCCTCCAGGTTTTCATCCAAAATATCTTAAATTGTGTTTGGAAGACAAACGGAGCTTTTATGGGTTTGGAACGACATGTGGGTAAGTGATTAATGACAACATTTAAATTTTGGGGTAGAGTATCCCTTTAAGGTTGTCTTGTTATTTATTTTTTTATTGATTGTTGTAACATGTCCCTACCAAATTTAAGGGATTGCTAAATATTCCCTAACATGTTTTCTAGATCACAGTTGTGAACTTGTGACTGAATGCAATATACAAAACTGTTAAAAAGTTTTTTTTTTTTTTTTTTTTTACATAAAAAAAAAAAGTTTCTGAAAGACGTCTGCTTGCAAGGGCTGCATTTATTTGATAAAAAAACAGTAAAACAATAATATTGTGAAATATTACAGTTTAAAATATATAATTTCCATTTTAATATATTTTAAAATGTAATTTATTCCTGTGATGCAAAGCTGAATTTTTTAACTTAATTACTCAGTCCCTAGCGTTACATGATCCTTCAGAAATCTTTTCTGATTATCAATGTTAAAAGCAGTTGTTCTGCTTAATATTTTTTAGTGAAAACCGTGATACATTTTCTTTCAATACTCTGATGAATAGAGTTCAGATGTGTTTATTTGAAATTAATCTATCCTTGCTGAATAGAAGTTTTAATTTCTGGACTTTTGAACAGTAGCGTAAGTAGGTGCAGTATCAATTCTCAAAGTATCAGTTACTGTAATTCAGTCAACTTTAGTTTACAACTATATAAAGCCATGATAATGAATCCTCTGTTGAGTGTTTACTTGCTGGTTTGTCTTATCAGTTGAAGATAAAGTGTTGTCTGCTCTGCTCTGATACATTTGCTTTTTCTTTCTCTTCACAGAGATATTAATGAAACATGGTAAGATAAAATCAATGAAATATAAACCCAGATCTCAAAGAAATGGCAGTAAGCATGTTGTTTTTATTGCATGACTATAAAGATTGCTGTCACCATAGGAATAAATTGAATGTGTGACCATGTAGTCTAATAGTGTTGTGATATATTAATCATGTTAACAGATTAACATGTACATGATTTGATTTGAATGCTTTAGATCATCATGCTGTTGCCTTTTAGTGTGAAATCATTGATGCTCAGCGCTCTGTATGTTGTAGCATTGTGACAGACACTCGGGTTCCTCTAAAGATCATGACTCCAGTCGTCATCACAGTCTTTGTGCTGGCGCTCTACCTTCATGCACAGCAGGTGGAGTCTACAGCCAGACTGGACTTTCTCTGGAAGCTACAGGTCTGTTTATCTGTGTATGACCTTGCAATAATGCAGATATTTTGTGAAAAGCTGTTAAATATGTATTGCTGTCTATCAAATGTTCAAAAGTCTAGGGTCAGTCATTTTTTTAATAATACTTTTTTCAGCAAGGATATATTAAATTTAAGAAAAGTGACAATAAAGACAGCATAAAAGTACCAAGCAGCACTAAATCAGCATATTAGAATGATTAATGAAGGATCACGTGACACTGAAGACTGGAATAATGACTTCTGAAAATTCAGCATTGAACTCAAATACAAGTCTGTATTCATATAGATATATTAGTCATTTTAAATTGTAATAGTATTACACAATATACAGTTTTCACCGCATTTATGATCAAAATAAATATAGCCTTAGTGAGCATAGGAGACTTCATTTAAAAACAATCTCACCAACCCCAAAGGTTTCAACAGTATATGTGTGTAATGTTGAATTTATGTAATGTTTACATATATTGCTGTCAGCAGTAAAGCTGCATATTGATCCAGTTTGGCTTTCAGTGTTGCAGCAGTGCAGCATTTATTAAGTAGTTTGCTCTCCCTTTCTGTTATTTGTAGCATCATCCTCTATTTTTGTTGTATTCACAGGCCACAGAGGAGAAGGAGGAGATGGAGGAGCTTCAGGCCTATAACCGTCGGCTTCTCCACAACATCTTGCCCAAAGATGTGGCCGCACACTTTCTGGCACGCGAGCGGCGGAATGACGAGCTGTATTATCAGTCGTGCGAATGTGTGGCTGTCATGTTTGCCTCTATCAGCAACTTCTCGGAGTTCTACGTGGAACTGGAGGCCAATAATGAAGGTGTGGAGTGCTTGAGACTCCTCAACGAGATCATCGCTGACTTTGATGAGGTACAGTAATTTCGGACAAATCTCAGGACTGTTGCGATGCTTTTAAGCTACTTTGGAGTGTGATAAAGTAAAACTGACTTAACTTTCTAGCATTTCATTTTCTAAACCTTATTTGCACAAGCTGCAGTTGGTGTTGAAAAGACTATCATATGATAGTCATGAAAATAATATTAATAAAACAAAAAATAATTAAGACAATAATTAATTTTAAATAATCTATATTTAAATGGGTTTATTCATAAAAATCTGTATATATGTGTTTTTTTTTAATTAATTTATTATTATTATTATTTAGTATTTATTAGTACATAAATGGAAAACAGCCCTTATTTTTTAAACTAGATTTATACTGTATTTTAGTTCTTGCATTAAAGATTTTTAATTTACTTTGCAACATTTGGTCTTATTTTCAAATTTAAACTTGTGTGTGTGTGTAAAACCTGCATCTTCACATCTTTCTAAAATAATTGTATTCTTTGAAATGTAGAAGTTTAATTCCTTCTCATTTCTAGATGAAAGTCATCACCTTATTTCACTTTTCTTGCAGATCATTAGTGAGGATCAGTTTCGTCAACTAGAAAAGATCAAAACCATTGGCAGCACCTATATGGCTGCGTCTGGGCTTAATGACTCCACTTATGATAAAGCAGGAAGGTCACACATTCGCGCTCTAGCCGACTACGCTATGCGCCTCATGGACCAGATGAAATACATCAATGAGCACTCTTTCAATAACTTCAAAATGAAGATCGGTAAGGATTTCTCTTAGCCACACTTAAATTTCCACCAATCACCTGCCTTATCTATAATTTTCATTTGTGTCATTTTATGAAATGGTCCCTTTACCCTTTCAAAAAGGCTTTCTGTAGGATTTAAAACCTCTGTCAGACAAAGACTTTCATAGAATGATCCATATATTTTACTGTTGTAAAATGAGAAGTATGTAGTCAAGAGAGCTCATAAATGACCTTGTACTGTAGGTCTCAATATAGGTCCCGTCGTGGCTGGTGTCATAGGGGCTCGTAAACCGCAATATGACATATGGGGGAATACTGTGAATGTAGCCAGCCGTATGGACAGCACTGGGGTACCTGAGAGAATACAGGTGAGATGCATTTTTGATCCTCTATGTACTGTAGGGTCTAAAAGATTGAGCCCACACTGGAAATCTTTGATTCAAAATCGCAATGCAACCTTGAAATAAACACAGTTTTAAGATGTTGAAAATGTTTTAACAAAGAAACATCATGTGACATGATTAACAAATATATAATGTTGCTGCTATTTTGTGGTTTATTTAAATTTTCACTTAAATTGTTATTAATAACAATGATAAGCCCTACATCTTAAAAAAAAAAAAGTCTGCTTATTTGCAGTTAAAGGCTTAATATTGCCTAATATGATGATGTTGTTTTTAAAAAATTAATAAAAAATAAACTTTCCACCACATACAGTTTTTTCACAAATTCAAAATTAGGATTTTTCAAATTGTGTGTGTGTGTGTGTATACAGTATATATATGTGTGAAATGCTATATGTTTTGCTATATGTGATGTGCTAGAGCAAAACAGGCACAATTATTATTATTATTAATAATACATTTTTAAAAAAATGCAAAACCCAACTTTTTTGCACTAGTGGTCTCTGGTTTAGATCAGTAAATCTGTCGATTCTGCTTTACAAACTCTTTGACCGTTATAAATACTCATGTGCTTTTAATTTCTCTCTGTATCAGGTCACAACTGACCTCTACCAGGTTCTCAGCTCCTATAACTACAAACTGGAGTGCAGAGGCGTTGTGAAAGTCAAGGGCAAAGGAGAAATGACAACCTACTTCCTAAACGGAGGACCTAACAGCAGTTAACACTCAACGTCTGATTTTCAGAACATTTCTGAGATGATATGGAGAGGAGACGCTGTGGGCCAGGCCTGCCAGGCGGTTGAAGGGCATCCTCCTGGACCAATCACAATAGGATTTGTTCGGAAACAGCCCTCAGCCAGTCTAAGAGTGGCCTCTTTGCACACTTGAGACTTCCTATAGGATTAATGGAGGGCTTTGCCCCCTATATTTAAGGCATGGAACAGCTCAGAAAGATGGTTCATCCTCAGAGACCAAAGAAACAAAGGAATCTCAAGGCATACAAAGCAGTTCTCCCAGTCTTATATTTCTTATATTGCCAAGAGAGGACAGATGAACTGCATTCTCTGCACCTGGCTTTGGCTCTCTCAGGTGTGGCGGGACTGCGATCTTACTCCACCGAGTGGTCCTGGTTGCTCCAAAACAAAACTGCATGAAAACACTGAAGCCAATATACCTGTAAAACACATGTTTTATGTGTATATGATTCATCAGTGTATGTAAAGAGTTCTGTTCATGTGGTCCTGTTTGGGTCAACACTGTCTAGGTGATATCACAGTAGATAGAGATATCACAATGAGCTAATATATTGTAGAAGGCCATAGTGAGCACAGCAGCTCTAAAAACCCTTTATGGTTTCCCAAACTTTGCCGCAGCGACTGTGGTTGTTACTGGTAAAGGAGCTAGTGTTACCTCTGAATGATCTAGAGCTGAGAATTAACTTAAAAAGTCCCAAAGTCATTAATTTTCAGTGTTGGGATTTGCCCAGGTCCAACAATGCAACAAATTTAGACTGACCTGATGGAGCATGTCAGTCTGTCTTCAGTCAGATACTGTAGTAGAGAATCACTTTGAATAAATTTTGTCCTTGCAGTCAGCAATTTATGTTTTAAATCATGTGCTGGGACAGTATTTAAAAAAGGATGCATATGACAATTAAGTGTATGTGGACCCAAATAGCCCAGCGTTTATACTGTTGAGACAGATAACACATTTACAAAGAGCAGGCACTGATTCTTGTTCAGCTTTAATATGATGCATACTGCACTGTTACAACTTGTATACGACACGTTTCCTTCCAGAATGTTCATTTTAGCAGCGTAAATTGGTTTGTTGTCAATAAAAAAATTAGATTGAACAAGCAACCAACCAGTACAGCGGATGGTGACATGCAAGTCGCTGGCGGCATAAACAGGGCATGTGACTTACACATTTAAATTCACAAAACTACAGACACTTGTATACACCGAAGACACTTTTAAGGACAGAAGTGAACGGTCAAATATGGCTGTTTTTGTATTTTAAACATTTTATATTTTGACTCCAAAAGCCAAACTGTCAAAGCTATTTTAGATGATATATTTTATACATTAATATATTAGAATGCTGTCTATAAACACACACACTCACATATATATATATACCTAATGAAATGCTACAATCCTGCACATTTGAACAGGAGGGAGAGGTTTTTAAGTGTAAATTCAGTCACTCTTTTGTCGCTGCATCCATTTGGATAAAATCAGTAGCTAGCCTTGTAACCAAGTAAGCAGAATATGTTTGGCCTTTCTCCAAAAAGGGTTTCTGTATCCTGTCAAGTACACTACAATGTAATTATGAGTAGAAATGGATTTGCACAAGGTGAAATGGCAAGTGAGTGTTTCAGAACAGCCACAGTCGTTTAAAGCTTGGCAAACACATCTGCAAATATTGATTTTAGCCTTGCGTTTCTGGTGCGTGGGACAACGAGTTTGGATCCTCTAGGGATGATTCTGTTATGCCACATATCTTCACCATTTTTGCACTGCAGCTCGACCAGCATTTCCTTCTCTCAGTTCAGTCTGATGGTACGACCCAATGAATGTCCATTTTCTCCAATGAGGCCTTTTTATGGAGTGTGTACACAAACAAATAGGGTACTCCATAAAGTGACATTTTTGTTAGCTTAACCCATTTCAGATCGTCAGTTAATTCAGATAGTATTATGATATAATGTGTTGGAAAAATCTAAACTATTTGGTTCTGTTCTAGCTTCTCAAAACTTGGACCCAGCTGGGCTTACAGACTCTCAAAAATTTAGTGCCATTAACTTTAAAACAAAATCAAAATAAAAACTCTTTTTTAATATTTCATTAACGATTTTGTATTTCATGGCACATGTAGTATGGTATTTTAATGCTAGACAATGCAGTTGCCATATGAATTCCTAAATTAAAGGTGAAGTGTGTATTTTCTGCACCGTTAGCTGCACCAAACGCTCCCTTTCTGCCATTGGTCAAACGAAAAGTTAGCCCAAGTTTTACTCTTTTCGCAGGATTTAGCTTACGAATGGCTTACTTGTAGCTATCTCTGCATATTTAACTGGGAGGATAAAGTATTTAAACGTTAAAAAGTACACACTTCAGCTTTAATTAATTTCCTTGTGTTTGTTATCCAAACGAAAGCACTGAGGTAAGAGATGTCAAGTAAATACCACACATATTATGTCCTGCTGAGTTCTGCCATTTATTCCAGTGGAGCTTCATCTTGGATTGTCTTTGCTTATCTGCCATGTCAAAACTCAATGCTGTGTTTTTTTTTGTTTTTTTTTTTAACTATTAAACAAATAAACTATTATAATGTTAAACTCATTCTGAAATAATGTAGTTATGATTTTTACAGTGTCTGCAAAGCAGTACTGTTTTGAAATTTCACTTGTTGTGCTCTTCTCCACAGTAATTGGGAATTTAATTGGTTTTGTAGATGCTTTTTTGGTAATATACCTGAAGCTGTTCTCTCAAAAATTACAATTCTGTCATTTACTCGACCTCGTGTCATTTTCATTCTGTATGTATATCTGTTTATTTTCTATGTGGAAATGATTTTTTTAGGTCCATACAATTAAAGTGGACGAGAACTGATGCTGCTGAGCTCAAAAAGGACGAACAAAGCACCATAAAATAGCCAGGCTTGTGTGTAAATTGAAGGTGACGTTTATGTGAGACAGAATTGTCATTTTTGAGGGGCCACGTCTTGGCTATGGGATTTGTCGTCTTGGTCGTTTGCATACTGTATTATGATTGGCCTTTTCCGTATTTACATTTCAGATGATTGTGTGCTGGACAGCTGGACATCTAGACGATTGTTATGCCGAAGGTCAAGTGCCTTTGAAGTACCGGTACTTCCTTCAGGAACTGCAAATCTATTTTATGACATTTTATTACATTGCTGTGTTTTGACAAACAAACATACAAATAAATAAGTAAATGAACACACACACACACATATGTGTGTGTGTGTAAATTTGGGATGTTGCAATAAATATCCAGAAGGTGGCAGCAGTGCGCTTTACTTTTGCGACTCTGGGAATACTTTTCTCCAATGTTTCTGTATAAAAACAGCTCTCGATGTGCGGATAGGTTATTAATTATTGTATACCGGTTTAAACATTTGTCTCTTCAATTTTTTGTTTGTTATCAAACTTTAAAAGTGAACTCTTTTTTAGGGCCATAAAACATAAAATGTGTCAAGAAATATCAGTAAGAACGGAAACCCCACAGAGCGGCTGTTTGGTCACTCATGCATGTTATAATTCACATAATTTGAGTACGCTTTCCTCACTGGCAAACCTGACCTTTTTTTATCTTAAAAATGTGCCAATGAAATACCCTCGTTTGGCTGTATTTGAATTTGGTCTCTGCATGTGTCCGATCCGGTCAGTTTGACTGAGCAAAGCTGTTTTATGAAGCATTAAAGAAAGGCCATTGTGCTGGGCGTGAGAATGGCATTTCACTGACATTAAACAGTCTCAGTTTGGGTTTGATCCTGCAGTCAAAAGGTTAGAAAGACCTGAGGCGAAGCACAATGTCATAAAAATCAAAGAAAGGAAAACTAACAATTTCTTTCCCTCATGATGCAGTTCTTCAATGAAGAAAAATCTGGAAAAATACAGCAAAAAAGTAAAATGGACTCAAACGTCTTTTTAACTTGTTTTTTTCACCTCCTTTGTCCCCACTTTGTGATTCTAGGCTTCCATTCACAGTAGTGTGCTATGCAACTATAAAATTAGATCAGCAGTGAACACAAGCTGGAAAAAATAACATCAATTACACAGACGTCAGAAACGTACAGACTTTTCCCTCTCACTAAGTACAGCCTAAATGGGCTGTAATTTTCACATACACAAAAGCATTGACTGCATCACCTGGAACATTTCTTTCATTAGTCACGCTTCTATAAGCCAAATAACTTCCTCTAATAACCACAATCATCATCATCATCATCATCTTCATCATAACTGCAGCTCTAAGGATTTGAGAATAACAAGTTTAGAAATTGGGTGAGCTCCTTCCCACACTTGACTTCAGTGACTTAGAAGCACATATTTAAACATTTTCATACATGATAGAAAAAAATGATGTAGAAACAAATTTCACAATTACAAAGAAACAAGTGACTAGACTAACAAAAAAAAGTACTTTCTTGCAAAACTCCAATAATCTTTATTTATAACTTCAAAAAATCAGTGTATTCCTATATATCCCTACTCAAGTTGCTAATGTTTTATATATGTGTAATGTGTAAAAAAAAACCACACACACAAGATGCACACACATTCATACAAATTCAAGGCTTTTACTGATGGTTTCAGGACAAGGCCTTTCGTTTGTGTACGAACACACAATGGCAATGCACTACTGCTGGAGAGAGAGCATCAAAGTACACTGCAATGCAAAGATGCAGATGCAATCTTTGATCACTGACACTTTGGGGAAAAAAGAAAAAGAAATGCACGTACATCTTCTGAAGAATTTTGAAACCCCTTGACCCTTAATCTGTCAATCATGCATTCAACCTGTCATTTGCACAATGAAAACAAGCCAGGTGAATAGAAACAGAATAAAACATAACTCATTCATACAGCTCAACATGGTCACTGAAAAGACCCATTGTCCAAAGGCAGCAAACACTGGGGGTGATGGAGTCTGTATATTAGAGTGATTCCATTTCACTCTTAGCAGACCACATTCATTTACAGGAAGCACAAATGCAGGTAGCGTAGATGATTGATAAATAACGCATCTGATTATGCTTTCAGAGCAGACACAAACAAACACAGTGACACTCAAATTAGGCATCTATGAAAGCATATGACAAAATAAAACCGTCAAAGTCTGTGTTTGTGGAAATCAGTGAAAATCCAGCAATGTTACATTTCTCATATATAGGCAGCTATAAAATAGTCTTGCATATGAGTTGGCTTTAACAATCAAAATAGAAAAACAATCTTGCATTGTCAAAAAAAAAATCTAAAATTACATCGTAAAGGACCAAGGTATTGTTCACCCAAAAATGAAAATTTTAATAATTTCTTTATTCCGTGAAACAGAAATGAAGATGTTTAGATGAATGCATAAGCTGCTTTTCAACACAATAAAATGTGAATAATTACCACAACTGTCAAACAAGAGAACTACTAAACTAGTGAAAAAGAACTACACTAGTGAATACTAATTTATATTTTGGTCTGTTCCTTTAAGTTAAAGTGCAACAGTGCCTAGGGTTTTCAGTCATCATTTAAGAGTTATAAGCTACTGTGTGTATATATATATATATATATATATATATATATATATATATATATATATATATATACATATACTTGACAGACCCTGTTTACAATCCACGTTTATTGTATGGAGGAAAGCCCTGTGAACTTTTTTTTGAGAAATCTTGACTGAATGTTCATTTTTGGGTGAGCCGTCTTTTTAAGTCCTGATGTCAATTAAAACAAAAAATAACTACAACTCCTTCTTATTGGAAAATATATTAATTGTGCACATCTGATTCATTGGCTGACGCTTTCTTTAATATTCCATGCATACTGTTATGAAGCTTTTGCTTCAATCAGAACATCAGTTTCTCAACTGGATGTGAAGCAGCAGGAAGCGTTTCTTAAACAACATCAAAATAATTAATAAAAGCTGTTTCACAATTCACAGTTCTTTTGTCCTCAGATGGGGTGGGAACAGGTTGGGGTTGCCATATTGGGCTAGGTTACGCAGTCTTGAAAGAGTTGAAGAGGGTCAAACGTTGTAGTCAGGTGATTTGCCCTGCGGTTGTCTCAGGTGGATCTGCAGAGTGATGAACGCTCCCACCGTCACATGAAAGAGGATCTGCCACATGTTACGGAGTTCATACAGATACATGTTACACAGGCAGATCATAGCAAAGGCCAGGAATGACTTGATGTTTCTCCAAACTGAGAAGTGGGCGAACAAGTAACACTGCATATAGAAACAGAAAGAAGAAGAAAACGTTTTTAAGCAGGAAGAAGAAAATTCAGTACAAGCTTTGTTTTAAGAATATATCTAATAGAATGTAGTAAGGTTTATGCCCTACTATTCAAAATTTTGGGGTTGATATGATTTTTTTTTTTTAAAGTAATCTCTTACACTTACCAAGTCTGCATTTATTTGGTGAAAAATACATTAACCATCATATTTTGAAATATTATTACAATAAAAAAAGGTGTTATTATTTGAATATATTTTAAAATGTAATTTACTCCTGTGATGACTAAGCTGAATTTTCAGCAGCCATTACTCCAGTCTTCAGTGTCACGTGATCCTTCAGAAATCATTCTGATATGCTGATCTGGTTCTCAAGAAACATTTCTTCTTATCATCAGTGTTGAAAAGTATTAATCATTTGTACAGATTAATACTTTTTGAAAACCGATATTTTATTCAGGATTCTAAGAATGTTTGAAAGAGCAACATTTATTTGAAACAGAAGTCTTTCAAAACATAATACTTTCATATCATACTTTTGATCAATTTTATGCATCCTTACTGAAAAAAAGTATCCATTTCGTGTCTTTTCTGAAAACCAGTTAATATATTAATATAAATTTTTGTTAATGTATTTTGTTATGAGGATGTTTAAATATTTACACAAGGACAGAAGACAAAAATACTGTGAAAGTATTAAGTATCTACAATATTAGCTGCTTTTGTTTGATGCTAATAATAACGCAATGTTTCTCCAATTTTCCAGATTGTGCTTGTACATGACAGTGAGGAAAAGTGGGATACATTAGCATCTGTTGGTCAGACAGAGACGGAGGGCAGAGGAAATGAAGGCTGGCAGGCCGACAGTAACTCACGGTCTGACAGCTGTCACTTACCTGATACAAACAGGCCGCGGTTCCCAGGAAAAAAGCAATTACGTAATTAAAGTCTTCATCCTCGTTCTGCAGATGGAAGCAGAAAAAGAGGAAAGACAGGGTGCTGTGTTAAAGAGTGAACAAATTACAACAGAAAGTCATGTGCTAAAATAAATAAGGATAAATTACTTAGTGCCAAGACTCGAGTGCTCACTTATCAATACAATATACAAAGCGAAGCAAAACTGTTCTGTTTATGGAAGAGGAAAATCACATAAGTGCAAAGTCTGACAGATTATTCAAGAGAACTTTTACTATTCATTAGTTATGATTTATTATATTACAATGGCACTTACACATTTAAAAGTAATGTTTAGTCCAACGTTTTAATCAATAAAAGATAAAGTGCCAGCATTACTATTAGTGCATGATTTAAGTTACCTGCAATACGCTTTCTATTGCGTGAACTCCCCGCAGCAAATTAAGAGCACCACACAGGACACTTAGGACGCAGGCGACGATACCAGACAGGGTGATGGCCTCCAACATTTGATTAGGAGCTGCAGGAATAAATCAAGTATAAAATCTGTGTCAAACAGTAACAAAATAACTAGATTTGAAGATTTGCCAAAGGAAACCCACCGTGCAAAACATAAACCATTATGCTAGGCTGTTCTGAGTACGTATGTGCTCATGGTCTTGTGAGAACAAAAGTGGGAATGTTGTGTTCCCTACCTATGCCTTTGTATTTAGACTGCCCGTGTTGTGAAAAGCCGTTGATTGATCTGATGTCCTCCGCAGACAGCTGATAAGGAGGCCGGAGCTTGATCTCAGTCTGCATGTCGGCCAGATTAATCTTGGTCGAGAGGGAACGTGGGCTGTTGTAACGTTGCTTGGTTTTCCGAATGAAGTTATCTGTCAAAACCATAGAAACGGCACAGTAAATGAATGCTTCAGGCACAACATGGTCTGTATGTTACAAGTGGCTTCAGGGCATTTCAAATCACATTAAATGGAAGATCTTGACGTTGTGTTTATTTTTATTTCGATAAATCCCAAAGATTCCAAGCCAAAATGGAGCCTCATATGTGACTACATTTAAATGTTCCACATTAGATGCAACTCCATTAATGTTTACTCAAACACGCCATTCTCATAGACTCAACAAAACTACCCATGTAAAACTAATTTAAGCAGAACTAATTATTCCAAATATTTTTAGGTTCAGAATAAAATAGTCTGAATTCAATGAGATAAGACAAACAAAACAATGACAAGAAAATGCATTTCTACTGATTCTTATTGGCAGATTCTTTTAATTCTGAATAATAATAGTAACAATAATCAGTTTGAATAAGCCTGACAAATCCATCATCCATTAGTCTAAGCAGATCGTAGAGACAATTGCTGCCAAGGGTTTCTACAATCTACCTAGGCTTACTATGCTTTTGGGAAATGCAGTCCAGAACGATTACAAAATCAATATCTGACTCACTGAACTGCAAGTTCTTATTACTTTCAGTGATGTCCATCTCTAAATGTAGCAAGTGTGCTTAAGGTTCATGAAACTTAAATCAGTCTCATTACTGGCTTGTTGGTTGTTCATAAGGTATCATTTAGTTGAAGATCATGTTTGAGTTGAAATTTTGAGTAATAAATGATATTTACTGCATATTGACAGTTTATTAGTATGAATAAAGCACTTATTAATACCTTATTCTACGCGACCATATTTTAGATCCCTTAAATCCTACCCCATACCTAAACTTAAACACTACCTTAATACTAACTATTAATAAGAAGCAACAACCCTTGGTTAATTGTGAAGAAATGTTCCCTAATCTAAAGTATTACTATTTTTGGTCTTTGTTTGTTTTTTTAAGAAATTAATATTTTATTGAGCAAGGATGAATTTAATGTATCAAAAGATGTGATAGTTAAGACATTTCTAATGTTACAGAAGATTTGTTTTTTAATTAAATGCTGTTCTTATGAACCTTCTATTCATCAATCATGAAAATCCTAAAAAAAAAATATCATAGTTTCTACAAAAATATTAAGCAGCACAACTGTTATCAACATTGATAATAAGAAATGTGTTTTGAGCACCAAATCATCACATTAGAATGATTTCAGAAGGATCGTGTGACGCTGAAGTAATGGCTGCTGAAAATTCAGCTTTTCCACTTCAGGAATAAATTATATTTTAAATCATATAACATCAGTTATGTTAAATAGTAATCATATTTCACAATATTACTGTTTTTACTGTATTTTTGATTTAATTGGTGCGCATAAGACTCTTCTTTCAAAAACATTAAAACATCTTACTGACCCCAAACTTTTGAACAGTGGTGTAAATAAATAAAAAAAAATAAAAAAAATGAAATGATATTAAAAATATATCTAAATATAGTCCCCTTCTAGCACAAAGAGATTTCTGTCAGAAACCTGTCCCAACACCCTCTAGAAACTCACCAAACTCAATGAAAGAGAAGGGCCTCAAAGCGCTGTTGATCCTCTTGGTGTCATACGTGACAATGAACTCTCTCTGAAGCTCGTCCAGGAAGCTGAAGGCCAGGACATTGGGATAGTTTTCTGTGCAAACCATCAAGTACCCGACTCCAAGAGAGCTTGTGAAACTATGAAAAGCAAGACATGTAACAGTTAACATCATACTCAATTTTATTCCAATAAAATGAACAGGCCATCTGCCACAGATAGGATGGGTTTATTGAATGGACAATTGAAGTCCATTTCAAAGACATGAAAATCCAAACAACCACACTGTTTAAAAATCAGCCTTTACACCTGTTCTGAATCTGTATGTTCATGGAGTTATCTTTGAACACTCTGTTTTGTGACTCGCCTCAGGAAAGAAACTTGTGTCTCTTCATATTAAATTCTGTTTGGAGAGATGAAACAATCCATTGAGTCACTCCAGAGCCTGCTTATGAAATTTGGAGTGATGAATAGCAGCCAGGCTATGAAATGGTCACCCCTGGGTCCCTCGGTGTAATGCATCTGAATTAGACCTTGCTGAAGGAGAACAGTTGGCAGTCAGAGCAGTCCACCCCACTGTGTCATTTGTTTTTGCTGGGATGCTTAAATTAAAGGGACGGTCACCCAAAAAATGAAAAATCTGTCATTATTTAGTCATTATATTCAGTCCTCCCCTGTATGACTTTTTTTCTTTTACAGAACACAAATTGAGATATTCTGAAGAATGTTACAGCTACCATACAACCTGTCAAACTCCAAAATAGATGTACAGTATGAGTAGATTATGTTTACGGTGTTTTTTGGAGCTTGACAGCCCACAGTCACTATACTGTATGCATGCACTGTATGGAAAACAACAACATGAAGGTGAGTAAATGATGACAGAATGTACATTTTTGAGTGAACTGTTACACCAAATTGAATTGAAATGGACGATTAGTGCATGATTGCTTCCTCATGTACCATCAATATAATATAATTAGTTGTGATAGACAGTCATTAGAAATATAACAAAGTGTTTGCTTTTGCCACAGTTTGCTGTGGTAGATAACTATACTGGAAGCTTGTGTAGCACTGAGATTTTGGCAGAAATTTTTGACAGCAGGTGTGTATAGAGATTAACTGAGAGTTAGTATAAAAAATAAAATAAAAAAAGAGTTGCAAAAACATGGTTCTAAATGTGTAGGATTATATTAGCTCAGTAATTACGTGTTTCAAATAAAAATTCTACATTGCAAGGAACTTACAGTCAGCAGCCATGTTGTCATATTAAAAAATGTCAAAAATCCCTTTAAGTACAAATGCATTTCCAGAGTGATACACTGCGAACACAACAGTTGGTTTAACACCACTGCATTAATAACTCACTTAATGTTGTAAAGGCCAGATCTGAGTGAGCAGCGGTCAGGAAACTGGCTGAGTTTTTTGGACAGGCCCTTGAGATGTTTCTTAGTCTCCTGAAATCCTTTGTCCTGTTCATAGTCTGTGGAGGCCGAGAGTGGTAGACCGTCCCTTACTCTCACCACAGAGGCAAACAGCACCATAGACATCTTACAGACACCTGGAAGAATGAGGGAAAATCATAATTCAGTGCATATAATGCACCCCCACACAATCTCTCTCCGTTTTCTGCTGACAAAGAAGAATATACAAATGTAGAAACTAAAATAATAGGAAATAAGCACGACAGATAAAGTCTAGAGCCAAGTATAAATTCTATTAATTGTAACTACATGCAGACTCATGAAATCTGCAGCACACTGTGCTAGGCTAATAATAACATTAGCATGTTTGCTGATAGCTTGTCATCAGAACACATCGGCTGACAGTCCTATGCACTACAAAAGCACACATGTAATTATACAGCGTTATAAGACTAACTGAAAGCAAATCACTAAAAATACACGTTGCCGTTATAAGCAGTGATGTGGAGTGGATGTCACTGCTATCATAGCAAGACTGTTAGCAGCATGAAATCAAACGACTCTTACTGCATGCATTGTAACTGTTAACTGTACATACCTACTCACACAAGCCGTTTTAATATATGTTAAGACATTATAATCCTTTTTAAGATATTTTGCTAATATACTATCGTGATCGCTGAGGTCTTCCTGCAGATTTCATAGCAGATGCTTCTGCTCAAGTTTGATACAGCTTCGGCCAATTTCGTCTCATCTTCGTCGTAGTTCGGCTTGGCTTCGGCTTTGTTCGGCAAAACGCGGCTGTGCGTGTGACTCTCTGTGACGTGGCTGGATGCAAAAGCATTATGGGCAGTGCTTGAAGTGGTCCAGTACACAGATGATGATGATGATGATGATGACTGTAAAATCATATTTATTTAGCCTACTATTTTTGAGGAAGTCATCTTCCCTGAAGTGTTTAAATGTACTTTTCCATTTTAAAAATAAAACATAATAATAATGATGATAAAAATCCCTTCTCCTATCTAAATAATTTACTGCTCATGAATCCCAATTAAAAAAAATAAATAAACCTTAATATGAGTGATATTTAATGTATTATGTAAAAAACTCATGAACTACAGACAGATGAAATAAATCACATAACAAATGTTGATGTTTAGATGACACACCATCAAACAAAGAAACAAACAAAAACATTGAATTGATGTGGGTCACAGGAGCATCTTATCCTGTAATATTTCATGATATGTAACCGCCCATACAGATCATATGCACATCTCAGTTTATCGTCCTCTGCATTGAGTTTAAATATAACATCCTTGTTTTTTAAAGCTCATTAACCACAAAATCAGACTTTTTTGTAGTGATTTGTCAGTGTCAAACCCATGATCTTTGATGTGAATCGTTCAAATTCATCACTCACTCTTCTGGATTTAATGTCTTTACAAGGATGAAACCTCGCTCTTCAGTCTTTAAAGTGAAAAAACCTCCACTTCACAGCATGCAGTGTGAGCCATGCATTGAAGATTGATTCTCTACATGGACAGCTTGATGAATAGCTGGCAGTCTATGTATTTAGTGCAGGAGTGTCAGGGTGACAAGTGAAGATGTTGTCATTCATACTGACAGGATGTGGAGTGGTAGGCTGAAAATACTGCAGCAACTTATTTATTATAGATTTTGAGCAATTCTATTTTATGGATGATTAAAAACAACAGTTGAAAAAACAACATCAAAAAAATCATGGACTTCGAGCAATGCTTAACTCACAGCCTTGGGTGTCTTTTTTCATAAAACCCAATTAAAGCAGAAAAATGTAATTTTCTTATTCTGCTGCTCTTGCTGCAGAGAAAATATATGCTTTTTTTTTTTACTTTTCCTGACACATCTGGGAAACAAGGGGGGAATGCGTTTGTATGGATTTCTTGGCAAGTGGTGCACATCATTTTGATTACTGCGTTCAGAGCGAGGGTGAGAAAAATCTTTATTCCTCCAGTAAAGATAATGGGTGTATTTATGCCATTGACTTCTGTTACTGAGAGATTTGTCCCAGTGACTCGTATTATTGAATATTTGAATGGGCTATTTATTTTCTCGCCACAAGCTGAATGGACTATGGACTATGTTGAACTAACTGATCATTTCAATATGTGAAACAATATCTCATACAACAGGGAAATGTGGAGATTTGCATTGCAATATTAACAAAATAATATATCAGGCTTTAGATTCACAGTCATAAAAATTAATTTATTGGTAGGATATGAATGTACATCTTGTATTGATTAACAGCTCCAGGACTTTTCATTCTATCATTCCACTTGTTTGTAGTTTGCCAGTCATTGTGTCTTTATTATTAATGGAGATTTTTCAGCAACTCTCTCCGCAGGTTTCATAGTTACGCCAGTAGGTGCCGACAAGTGACTGTGTTTATGAGTGAGTCATTGAATCGATTCCTTTAATCATTTACGAGTGAGCTTTGAATCATTCACTCAACCGATTCTTTCAAACACGGATTCTTTTTAGGAAGCAAACGCCGGGAAATACCATAGACTGTAAAAAAATATGGACGTAGTGTCCGTGACGTCACCCATAGACTCCTCAATAGCGGTTTTGAAGCTCAAAGTGTGCAGAGCGGGCCGTCGCCATCTTGGCAGTGCGTCACCGCGCGACTCTCCCGGATAATCGAAAATGGGCAAAAAGCAGGGGGCAAGGAAGTCGACCGGAAGTTGAAGTCGGCCGCGTGCCGCCATCTTGTAGCAGAACTTCACTTGCGTTAGCATCCCATTGACTCCCATTCATTTTTGCGTCACTTTGACAGCGAATAACTATACATCTGAGGCATTTAAAAACTCCATTTGTCCATTATTTATTTCTAAAGATACACGACAATGTATAAAGGGCTCCATTACCTTCTATGTTACATTATGGCCCCGTAGAAACAGTTTTTGTAAAAATAGGCTAACGATTGCGTCATAACCACTCGACTCTCTGTCGCACAGTAGAGAAATTACCGTACAGACAGGAGGAGAAGCTCGCAGGCAATCGGGCAGACGTCAAGAGATATGGCGTACTGGCGTTACATTTTAAAATACTATACAAAATAATTAATCAGAACACTTACTCCTGCTCACTCACGCCAAAGAACTCCCCGCTCAAGCTCGCCGTCTCTGCAAGATTAATGATGGCAGTTTTCACGCACAGCTACTAGAAGATTTACATCTGTCAGACAGGTTGCTGATGTCATCAAGCTTAGTCTGAGTCTGCGCGTCAGAAACGGAAGTGCTAAAAATCGCTAAAAATGGGCTTCACTTGTCTCAATTGAGTTTCAATGGGGTCGCTGTGTCCATTTCTTTTACTGTCTATGGCAAAAAGGCGGGAGCTGGTTGCTGAAGCCACGCCCACCTAGCGCGACGGCATTGTCAGCAGCGGCAATCCCCCTGTCACTCAAGTGGCCACGCCCTTAATTATGCAGAACTTTAAGGCTTAATATAATTTAAACGGATGAGTAATAAAAAAATCCACCCCCTCACAGTTGTCATGAAGGGCAAAATTAGCAATATAGACCAAAATCATTTTTTGAACCAGGCTGTAAACATGTTTTTTTCTGCTGTAAAGTTGGCCATTTTAACATGGGGAGTCTATGGGACTGACTCCCTTTTGCAGCCAGCCTCAAGCGGCCAGTCGATGAATTACAGTTTTAGTCACTTCCTTATTGGCTTCACGAGAGAGAGCGCGAGGTTGCCGCTCGGGAAATACGCGCGAGACGTAAGCTGTCGATTCTCTGGATTTTCGTTTGGATTTTCGTCGGCGGAGCGAACATTGACAAAGAAGTCGCAATAGTAAAACGTAAATTAATCTGTATTGGGAAGAGAACAAACAACAACAGTTAAGTTACTTGTTAACAGTCGCAGAGCACGCCAGATTCAAGAAACAAAT
This sequence comes from Cyprinus carpio, assembly GCF_018340385.1. NCBI lineage: Eukaryota > Metazoa > Chordata > Actinopteri > Cypriniformes > Cyprinidae > Cyprinus > Cyprinus carpio. Next base: position 21,346,252 of record NC_056580.1, on the reverse strand, counting down.
GAATGTTATGCTGTTGAGTGGAACCAAGAAATTATTATATATCAGAATTGCTTGGTTCCTCTCAACAGCATAACATTCATTTGTTTCTTCAATCTGGCGTGCTCTGCGACTGTTAATCTAAGACGGCATCAGGAACACATGTATAGTTATCATAATAAATAAAATTTAATACAATAATACTAATTTAATGATTAAAATTACATTATCAATGCATTGTATTTTTATTATCAGCTCATTCAGTTTTTCAGGTGGATTCTGAACTGGTTCTTCTCTTCCTGAGAATAGGAATTCCGTCGCAAACACTTTTTTTTTCAGTTGCTATGTGCTTATATTTGACAGATACAATTATTACGCATTCAGTCTGGACTGGCAAACAATTTCCTGGTGATAAAGAAATCCATGTCTGGATTATGACAGCTCGCCATATCCTGAATGTTTAAGGTGAGTGAGATGGGATACACTTTTTTACCTTTTGGCATCATGCAATTATTCAGAGAAAGTATATGTACTCTGAATGCTTTACACAGCATAATGTGTATTTATCTTCTATTTCTTAACTTCCATTCATGCTGGCATTTTCTTGTCCTCCTTTCACCCTTGGTTCTGACATGCAGAGGTGCATCCAGGCAAAAGTAGTTGCCTGCACCCTCAGTAAGCTTCCTCCATGTAATTTTGATGGAACCATCCTTCTCTCCAAACCATTAAACAGTCACATATTGCACTTGACAACACATGCATTTCACCAGCAGGTGTTTCTCCATGGGCAGCCATTTAAATGTCCAACAGTGACTCATCCCTTGAGTTTCCAATCTGGCAAACAGCTCATGCCTCTTACAAGGGTTCTTGCGCAGTTTGATGGCAAGGGGCTCGGCTCGTTTGAGATCATGACAGAATTAGTCCAGGAAGACTGGCGTAAACAAAAACACCTGACAGAAAAGTTTGAAAAGAAATTACTCAGGAACAGCACAGCAGTGCTTGTTTTCATCAGGCAATTTATTTGTTGTACTCTGATGTAACCACCATGACAGGAAAGGTGCTAAATGACAGCAGGGGAAAAATAAATTTCCCCTTCATTTCAAAAGTATTGACATATCTTCCCATATTTATCATGATCGTCTCTACAAAAAGACAAACAAAAAGGAACAACTACAAAATAACAGGCTATTTTCATATAGTATGATAAAAGTTGATATCTATCACGTATGTGTGCAAGTATTGTAAAAAAAAAAAAAAATTTTTACATCAAGCATGTGTGGCTTTATTGCAGACAGTAGCTTTCAATCAGAAAACGAACAAGGTCAGCAAACTAGCCTGCATTTGTCCTTTGGTGTTTAAGAACAACAGCAAAAGTTCACAAATGCTTCTTACAAATAGTGCATTTTTATTTTTTTTTGTGCTTGTCTGTGCAAAACATAAAAAAGTGGTATGGTGCCAAAGTGTTGCAACGTGGCTATTAATATTTTTTTTTTAGCATGTTTTTGTGCGATTGCCTACTGGCATGAGTAAAAAGAGCCCACCTAAGTCTCAATTATATGATATTGTAAGATCTCTATGATAAAATATTCTGGTATATCTTCAGTTTAGGTCTATGGACTTTTTTTGCCATCATCCTCTGGGAATAAAATATAGTGAAACACTCCATTGCAACCCTGTTCGTATTTCATCTTGAAAAATAAACAAATCTAACATTTTTGCACTTTAAAAGTAGTATTCACTACCAAATAATAAGTAATGTTCACAATGTTATTTGAATAATTTTGACAATGGTTCTTGGAAATGTATGCCTTTTATTTTGCATTGTATTCATCAATGCAGCAAAACTGTACATATGGCTGGGCACAAAAAAATAAAGGCGACAATGACTTCTTGGCATTGTTGTAGCTCCCACATTCCACATACCTTTGGGATAAGACAAAGCAGACTTTTCAACAAGAGAATATTTCAAAGGAACCAGGTGAAGGCCCCTGACCATCAAAATATTGATATAAATGTCGATGCACAAATGAACTGTGTCTTGACAGCGGTTGCACGTAGTGAGACAAACCTGTGCAAGCGTTCACCCACATCTGTCATTTTGGACCATTATTGAACATGTTCTGGCAAACTATCTGTACTCTTCCCCTCAACAGGACCTTTTTACATCCAGCTACGATACAAATTCAGCGTGTGTTCCCTCTTTAACCTTACAGACAGTATTTTGAACTTGAAAGCCATTATCTTGCACATAATTGACATCTATGCATCAGCGTTCCTTGGCTCATGTATTATTCAATACTTCTTGCCACAAATTTGGCAAGGAAATGTAAACTAAATTCATGTTCAATGATTATTTTTTTCGTGTTCCATCTCCCAAAGACACATGTAAACAATTCATAATTTGGCGACGTGAATAGAGAACACCCAGCTGGATTGCAAATTACGATGAGCGATTGAATTGAAGCTCTTCAATTGTGTTTCACTATCCCTGAGAACCTTATTCATAATGAAACAAACCAACCCTCTGAATTATACAACAAAAGTTCAGCTACAAGACCATTAAATATGTATACTGCCTAGAGCAGGGAGATTTCCACACACATAACAGTGGAGGCGCCACAGAGATACTGGTAAGGGTTGTGGTATCAAGATAAGAGTGCCAACATTTGGCAGAGAGCAAGTAAAACAGATCCTCCAGCAGTACACTGTTGAAACCACTGAGACATGTTAAATGAGCATCATTCAACATGTCTTAAAGCAAACCATCTCGCTCCTGCATAAATTAAGACATTATCTGTGGTTCCCATCATCACTTATTGTACCGTTCCCATGCTTAGAAGAGGAAATGTCCATATGTGTATTATAGATCTAGAATAGCAATGTGAATCAGAAACCACATAACCAGACTTGACTTTTAAACCAGACTTGACTTTTAAAATGAGAAGACACATTCATTTACAATGGAATGTAAAGGGCCCAGAAATTTTCATGGATTAAACCTCCAGAATTAATTCGGAAACAATGTTTCAATTTATAATTTTGTTAACTTTTCTATTTTGGCATTTCCATTTTTGTTACGTCATTTCATTCTGTCACAACAGACAATAAAACATAATGAAAAAACTACTTGCTTGAATACATGTTCTTGTTTTTGCTCTTGTCTTTTGGCTGTAGTAGTGTATTTCTTGTAAAAAGTAAAATATTTGGACGACAGTTATTAAGGCCACAAAGTTCAGCTACAACAACTTTCTCCATCTTTTTTTACGCCCAAAACCATGATGTCATACAGCATTTTTTCCTTTTTGTCGAACTTTTTTTTTTAACAAAAATATTTGCAGGTAAGATTGTACACATTATTACTCCTCACTGGAATGGGAGTCACGGCAATGTATCCTGGTGATAATTGGTTTTCCCCATTAAACACCAGCCATCCATCAATCGTATGGGACCCTTGCGAGTGAAGGCCCAGTGTTGCATAGATTTCAGGTGTTGATTTCAGTAACTGAAGTCACAGTATTTGGAAAAAATTTCACAAAATGTCTGAGGAAATTAAAACAAAACAAAACAAAATAGTCTGATGGTTGTACATTGGTATTACAAACATAAGGGCACAGCTGTATAAAAAAATAGCCTTTTTAGCTGAGGTTTCAAGTCTGTGGCGTCAGTGCTGGGATGTCCATGCCCAAGTCACAGTGCAATGATAGACTCCTCCCATTTATAGGAACCACACCCACACTATTAGAGCTCCTCTTTCCGCTTGCCCACTTTCTCTTGGTCTCGGCCCCTGAGATTTCTCATGAAACCAGTGAAGCCAGCTTCCTGTAGGGGGTAGACAGTGAGAAATGAAAAACTGTTTACCTCATAATATAAAAAAAACATTCACGACGGTGGCCCCAAAAGCATTTGGACACTTGCATATAAATGCATGAAATACATGTCAAATGTATCAATGTCATTGTATTAGATTAACCAAGGCAAAATAAAGCAGGTGGCAAATAAATGATGCTAGACCTTTTCTGTCTCTGCTGTTTTTTTTTTTATACTTGTCCGAGGTGTACTGTATTTCATCACATCAAATATGGGCACGTTCCAACAAAGGTGCAGTCACATTAGATATGCATGTGAAATTACTTCGGATTCAGCATAAGATACAACAGGATGATGTAAATCAGTTGTTCTCAATCTTTTAAGCTGGAAGGCCCCCCACTGTCCAAAACAATATCTGAAGGCCCCCAAATAAAGGCTAAGATTTTTGGTTTTCTGCATCATCATGATCCAATCCTTACAGCATAATTTCAAACCTATAAAATATTTTGCTTAAAAAGTGTGCTTGTGCTTTTTTTTTTTTTAATCTAAAATTATACAACTTAGATTGAACTTTTATGTTCTATCATATGCAATAACATTCATACATTTTTATGTGTATCTGAATAGCGCCACTGTATTAAATACAAATCTCTCACATGAAAGAACACTTACCCCTCTTTCCCCATTGTATTTCTCGCTGAACTTCCCATAGTTGTAATAGTTGAATGTTGGGTAGCCCTCAACACCCTCCTGTTTACACAACTCATGGTTTTGTCCCTTTGTGCAGTCCACTGCAGCATATGCAATCTGAAAGGAAGTAATGCATAATTATTTTAACAGGAAACTGTCATAGATTAAATATCCTTACTTCAGAAGTCAGAAAGAACTTTTTTGTCAAGTATGTTTACACAGACAATAAATTTGTCTTGGTGACAGGAGCTTCCAGTGCAGAAGAAAGTACAGACATATTGCAAATGTACATGATAGTGCAGACATACATAGTAATTACATAGTAGAGATGAAATATAACACATATAAGAAAAACAGAAAATGAAATGCAGAAGTAGAAGTAGAAATATAGAGAAAACATATAGGCTAATTGTTTTAATGAATTTACAGATGTTATTTACAAGTGTACAGTTTATGTAGTTTACAAATGTACAATTTTCAAATGCTGTGTATAAATGTGTCAGTTATAATGGACAATGTACAGTTATGAAAGTTTTAATTGTTCAGGCTGAATATAGCCTGTGGAAAATAGTTTTTCAGCTATTAAGAGTAGTTTGATCTCCTTTGTTAGTCTGTTTCTGGCCTGGATATACAAGATTCTATTCCCACTTCTGTAAGTGTCTACTTTGGCATGACGAAGCTGTTTGAGTTTCCCAACAAAACAAACTCAATTAATACTGAATGATAAGAATGTCCTGGTAGTAATGCACATATCCTCACAGAAACTGATATATGAAGTTATAGTATCTGTAAGCTTGTCCAGATCAGTGTCTGCAGCTTCAAAAACACTCCAATCAGTGCAATCGAAGCAGGCTTGTAAATCTTGCTCTGCTTTATTAGTCCATCTTTTAACACTCCTTAATACAGGTTTAGCTGAATTCAGGTTCTGCCTGTAGGTTGGTATGCCACAGACTTGAAACCTCAGCTAAAAATTGGTGGTATGTGCTCTGTAGTGCTGACCAGAGGGCAACAGTTGAAAGAGAGAGTGGGCTGGGTGTGTGGGGTCCAATGTGATTTTCTGCTGGAGGTGTAAAGATCTTGGACAGTCCTGACTGTCCTTTGTAGTTTCATGATGTCTGATTTGGTAACTGAACCAAACCAGACAGTTATGGTTGAACACAGGACGCACTCGATGGCTGAGTAGAACTGTTTCAGCAGCTCCTGTGGCAGGTTGAATTTCCTCAGTTTGGTGAATGAAGCGTGTTCAGCTCCAGGTTGTTAAGAACGCACTAGACAGCCAGCTCTTTAACCTCCTGTCTGTAAGCAGACTCGTCTCCATTGTGAATGAGGCTGATGATGTTAGTGTCATCTGCAAATTTTAGGAGCTTGACAGAGGGACCTTTTGCAGTGCATTCGTTCGTATTCAGGGAAAAGAGCAGCGGGGAGAGCACACATCCCTGAGGGACACCAGTGCTGACCGTGAGAATTCTGGATGTGAGTTTCCCCAGCCTCACTAACTGCTGCCTGTCTGTCAGGAAGCTGGTGATCCACTGACACATTGGGGTGAGCACGGAGTGCTGGGTAAGTTTGTCTGATGATGGTATGATGGAACTGAAGTCTATAAACTAGATCCTTGCGTAGGTCCCAGGTCTATCAAGATGTTGTAGAGTATAATGCAGTTCCATGTTGACTGCATGTTTGCTCTGTACACAAACTGAAGAGGATCCAGCAAGGGTCCAGTCTTTCTGATAGGTCAACACCAGTCTCTCAAATGACTTGACGTGACGTGAGAGTGACAGGTCTGTAGTCCAGTGATTTTGGGTTTTTTAGTGACCGGAATGACAGTGGAGTGTTTGTAGCAGAAGGGTTACTACACACAGCTTCAGTGATCTGTTGAAGATCTGTGTAAAGAATGGGGGTTAGTTGGTCAGCGCAGACATTTAAACAGGCAGGTAAAAAAACATCTGAGCCAGAAGACTTCTTTTGTCTTCTATTTTATGAAGACCGGTTCACATACTATACATGGACCTTAATGTTCCTCAGACCAGTCCATACTGAGGGAGGTTTTTCAGCTATTAAGAGTAGTTTGATCTCCTTTGTTAGTCTGTTTCTGGCCTGGATATACAAGATTCTATTCCCACTTCTGTAAGTGTCTACTTTGGCATGACGAAGCTGTTTGAGTTTCCCAGTAAACCATGGTTCATTAATACTGAATGATAAGAATGTCCTGGTAGTAATGCACATATCCTCACAGAAACTGATATATGAAGTTATAGTATCTGTAAGCTTGTCCAGATCAGTGGCTGCAGCTTCAAAAACGCTCCAATCAGTGCAGTCGATGCAGGCTTGTAAATCCTGCTCTGCTTTATTAGTCCATCTTTTAACACTCCTTAATACAAGTTTAGCTGAATTCAGGTTCTGCCTGTAGGTTGGTATGAGATGAAATAGACAGTGATCAGAGAGCTTCAAAACTTCCCGTGGATGCATCCTTTATTATGGTATAACAGTGTTCCAATTTATTACGGTCTCTGGTGGGACATTTGGCAGTTCACAGGAAAGATTTGCTTTGTTAAAATCTCCAATAATGATTAAAAGAAAGTCTGGGTACCTTTGCTCCATTTCAGTTATTTGTTCAGCCAGCTGTTGCAGCACTGCGCTCACTCACACATCTGGAGGAATGTACACATTTGCGAGAATAATAGAAGAAAACTCCCAGGTTTACAGTTCATGAAGAGTGCGTCTAAATAAGTACAGCATATCTTTTTAAGCATTGTTACATCTGAAAACTATCTTTTGTTGATGATGAAACACAATTCATCCCCTCTCGTTTTCCTTGTTAATTCCACGATGTGATACACTCTGAACAGCTGGAAGCCTGGCAGATGAAACGCATTGTCCAGAATGGCTTGAGTCAGACAGGTTTACAGTGCAGCAGAGATTGAAAAGTCCTTGTTGATGTGGGTGAGAAGTAGTTCATGCGTTTTGTTAAGAAGGGAACGGACATTTGCAAGATGAATGCTTGGGAGTTTAACCAGCACGCCAGCATGCTTTCCTCTTCTCTGTCTGCGTGCGCGTTTGAACAGCAATGCTGCACCTCTGACTAGACTGTACAACAAAATAATAATAATAATCAAAAACAGGAAAAATATTGTCTGGGGTGTGTTGCTTAATGTTAAGGAGTTTCTCTATGGTAAAACTTAGAGAAGAATAACTAAACGCAGAACAAACAAACAAAAGCAGCAGAAGAATTTCAGAGCTCAGTGCCCTGGCTGCCATTCGCAGTGCCGTCTTGATAGATTATAGCTTAAAGATAGATTATAGATAAATCCCCCTAAGTGAAAAAAATAACAAATGTACATGTGTGTGGCAAGGAATTATGTTGTCTGATCATGGTTTCATTGTTTACACTCCTGAACCCCTTGGAGACCCATTGTGCCGAGCTCCTGGAAGGATTTACTTTCCTTAGAGAAAGCTGTATATCTGAAACACATTTTCAGTCAAACTGCCCAACTGCATTGATCCATATTGCATAGTGTGTGGACTGAATTGAACAATGCTTTGAGTTTCTATTGGGCTAATTTACAGAGATGTAAAACACTGCTCAATAATCCATAAGGCTGCATGGCAGCACATTTGAATCTTCCTGAGGACCACTGGCTTGCTTATAAAACTTCTTCTGATATGGCAAAAACAATTAAGACGGAATGACAGCAACATATAAAACCCCAAAGCTGACAGCCAATAGCACCTAAAATTGAACTTCTTTGCCCTTTAGAGTAGATATTTTAATGTGTGAAAACATAACTGTGAAATCTAACAGCACAGCTGCTTTGGCACTGACTAAATGGTTTCACTCACTGCACACTTATGTCCTGAATTTAGCCTGCTGTTTTTCTCTAGCGTAATGAAAAATGGGTAATACATCCCTGTCAAGAAAGGCCATTCAAAGCAGCATAGGATAAAATAATACAGCGAAAACCCCAACATTAAAACAAGAGCAAAAATGTATGCTTAGGATATCTGAAGACTGCATCACAGCACAGAGACTGCACTCATTAAGATAATAAATTATATTTGCTTAAAATCTGACTCTGGCAAAATATCAGTGCTGGTATTGCTAGATCTCAGTGCTGCGTTTGACACTGTCGATCATAACATAGTACTAGAGAGACTGGAAAACTGGGTCGGGCTTTCTGGGATGGTACTCAAATGGTTCAGATCATACTTAGAAGGGAGAGGCTATTATGTGAGTCTAGGAGAACATAAGTCTAAGTGGACGTCCATGACACGCGGAGTCCCACAAGGCTCAATTCTTGCACCGCTCTTGTTTAGCCTGTATATGCTCCCACTAAGTCAAATAATGAGAAAGAACCAAATTGCCTATCACAGCTATGCTGATGATACGCTGATGATAGCCTTATCGCCAAATGACTACAGCCCCACTGACTCCCTCTGCCAATGTATTGATGAAATTAATAGTTGGATGTGCCAGAACTTTCTTCAGTTAAACAAGGAAAAAACTGAAGTTATTGCATTTGGAAACAAAGATGAAGTTTTCAAGGTGAATGCATACCTTGACTCTAGCGGTCAAACAACTAAAAATCAAGTCATGAATCTTGGTGTGATTCTGGAGACAGACCTTAGTTTCAGTAGTCATGTCAAAGCAGTTACTAAATCAGCATACTATCATCTAAAAAACATTGCAAGAATTAGATGTTTTGTTTCCAGTCAAGACTTGCAGAAACTTGTTCATGCCTTTATCACCAGGGTGGACTATTGTAATGGTCTCCTCACGGCCTTCCCAAAAAGACCATTAGACAGCTGCAGCTCATCCAGAATGCTGCTGCCAGGATTCTGACTAGAACCAGAAAATCTGAGCATATCACACCAGTCCTCAGGTCCTTACACTGGCTTCCAGTTACATTTAGGATTGATTTTAAAGTACTTTTACTCGTTTATAAATCACTCAATGACCTAGGACCAAAATATATTGCAGATATGTTCACTGAATATAAACCTAACAGACCACTCAGATCATTAGGATCAAGTCAGTTAGAAATTCCAAGGGTTCACACAAAAACAAGGGGACTCCGCCTTTAATTACTATGCCGCCCGCAGTTGGAATCAGCTTCCAGAAGAGATCAGATGTGCTAAAACATTAGTCAAATTTAAATCTAGACTCAAAACTCATCTGTTTAGCTGTACATTTATTGACTGAGCACAGTGCGATGTCCGAACTGAATGCACTGTATTTTACGTATTAACTGTATTTTATGTAAAATCATTTTCTATTTTTTAACTGTTTTACATTTATTTTAAATAATTAAATTTTTTAATCATTTCCAAAGTTTTAAAATTGCTTGTTTTATTTTTATTATTTTTCTTCATGATTATTTTACTTTCTTTTATGTAAAGCATAAAAGAACTCTTAAGCCAAAAACAATTCACATGAAATGCGACGCTGAGGATCTTGGTGCAACAATTAACGATGATCTTCCAAGACTATAGGGTTTCATTGGAGGTTGACATGAATGTGTCTGTGATTATTCGGTTTTTTATATTAACAGGAGAAAATGGAGAAGAAAGGGAATTGTTCATTTGGTTGCAGGCCAATTCTGATATTGATCCTTGTGTTGGTGGAATACCCTCTTGGCACTTGACTGATCTTGCTATAACCTCACCAATAAGCGGATGTAAGCAACATAAGACTCATGGAAAATGGATTTTGTGCTTACGGAGGGTGGTTTATGTGATGGATGAGGTTAAAAAAAAAAGTTGCTCACAAAGGCACAGACATCCTTCTCAGACAGTAATTATCAACTTCGCAGAGAAAGAGGCTGGGTCATTGCGCACAGGAAATGAAACGGCCAGTGAGCTCATGAATATTGCAGAAGATAAGTTATTTCCTTTGCATTTGGTGGTATTAAGTTAAAAGAAGTCAACAAAAGAACATCTGAACCAAGACTAGGCTTGACACCATTAGCCTTTTTCCACAACCGAAGTATGTTGTATTTAATTGGACTGCATCTGTTGGCTTTCACTACAAAAAAAAAAAAAAAAAAACTGTTTAATAGTCAAGCAGAAAAAACAGAAGGCTTTATATTAAGAATTGAAGGCATGAATTTCTAAGCCCTGTGCTGCTGGAAGGCCATTCAAGATATATTGCACCAATTTTTATTGGAATTAAGGCAAGATGACTAATTCTCTTCCACTGGAAAAGCCCTCCCACATTTCCAATCCACATTTTCATCCACATTATTTACTTAAATAGGGCAGCCCTTTCTTGCACATCAAAATGCTATTCCCCTTTCAATTTCAATTTCCATTTCTGTCTATTCCTGATTTTTTTTTTTTTTATCTTTGTACAAATCATAAAAAAGTTCATAAATAAATCATAAATAAAACAATTGGAAATGCATTTCAGTATGAGAGACGAGACTGGAAGTGTTCTTGGAAGTCCTTGATATCATATGTAACTAATTTTCCCTCAGCCTTTCTCTATATAGTAAAGTATAGTATTCTGTAGTAAATAATGAATGAGTGAGCAGTCTCAAAATCAGGAAATGAACTAAGGGATATTTGACAACGGGCCATTGAATTATTGAAAAATAATGCACGCCCCGAGGTAGTAATGTTGCCATGCATTATTCTTCAATAATTTAACGGCCCATTGTCAATCAATTTCGCTTATTCTACTGTGACCACACCCCAAGATATTGTTCAGCTTTAAAACGCTTGTGTGTAAAACTAATTTCTTATTCATCTCATCCCAAGCAATACGAAGTCATTTTAGAGCTAGCAACAGAAGTTTAGAGTCACTGATAATTTTGCGCACAAGTTACATTCTCAAATTAACATAGCAAGGTTCATTTGCTGTTGTAGGCTGGAAGGACGTTTGAAGTAGCTGGAATCATTTTAGCAAAGTAATATGCAATGGTAATGCAGTTGCCAGATCCGAAACTAATTCATAGCTATAAATTTGCTGGAAAATAATTGCACGCCTTAGAATGTTTGTCAACCAATCAGAATCAAGCATACAGTGTAAATAATAAAAAGCTTTGATGTTCATGTGGTCCTCGAATGCCTCATGAATTCAGCTCTACTGAGAGATGCAGTGACTGACAGACAGGAGCAGAGGTTTACGCATGTGAGAAAAATAACTATGACTGTGTATTAAAGGATGCTGTGAAGTGGCGCACTGTTTGGAAAAACCAGCAGATGGAGCTTCAAGAACAGAGCTTTTAGTCTTCAGACAATCAGTATCTGTTTTTAATAATATCTTTAAGGGTGTTAGCACAAAATCTAAGAAGAAAAAAAAACAACAACAAAACTGGCTCCATTTGAATCTTGGCAAAGTGAATTTCCAAATGTCGTTCATCTGAATAATGATTATGCGCAAGTCTAAACTTAAAAGCAATAGGGAAATTGAAGAGGACTGACGTTATGCCTGATGAATTATAGATATTTGCAAATAACAATTCAACTTCACTGTCTTATGGCCAGTGATAAATGTCTGCTGTTAAAGAAGCCAAAGGGAACGTTTTTACAGGCCTCTGAAGATCCAAAAGAGAGACAGCTACTTTCAAAGAAGTTTCGGGAGAAAGAGGAAAGATTTAGAGAATGATGAAATGTCAGTGTGTAGACGCCTGCAATGTAGTGTTACTCAGAGAGACGTGTCTGAAGTGTGAAAAAAGTGGAAACATCGGCACTCGTCAAAGTGAAAGCAATGTGTGAATTTAAAATTTAAGCCAAGCACACTTCAAGACTTAAGCTTGTCAGCCCTTCATGCGTTAAGTCTTCACCTAGTCTGCAACAAAATGCCACACAGATCATAGCCAACTCTAAGTGTGCTGTGCATCTGATATTTATTTCATGATATCTATTTCGTTAATTACGTACATAACTACATAGGCTGCATTTACACCAAGTCTAAATGCACAGATCCGATCTTTTAACCATATCCGGTTAAATTTTTTGGCCCGTCTGTTTACATTCACTTTAATTTACACTCATACCCGACAAAAATGTTTAAACTAATTCCCGCCCAAAAAGGATTGTCTGCAGTTATCGCTTTATTATGCACATGGTAGACCCTCTGGTTTTCAATGGCCGTGCTATTAAAAATACTTGTATAATTCATGTCGAGTGGCCATTATTATTTGCCAGCATGGACAACGGCTGTCATGGATGTTTTGCAGCACAAAATCTGTCTGAAATAACAGAAAATAACAGTAATTTTCATTCCTTCATTTTATCTACAGCTCATTAGAGGTAGAATTCTTTAGTGAAATAAAGTAGCGCCAAGATGATATTTATTGAAATTAATTCAAATGAATTAATGAGAGAAAAAGGGAGAGAATGCGTTAGCGAGTGTGAAGCTTGCAAACAATTAAAGCTTGTTGGTTTAATTACAAAAACTGCTAAGTTATCACCTCATAACTGAGAAATATAAAGTAGCTTTTAGCTGTTGTATTTATACATTTCATGGGGCAGGGGTTAAAAAACCAGCTCCTGAATGTACAATTTCTTACCTATATAAAGTTTCCATGTCAATAAAATGCGAGCCCATACAGCACACCGGCATTAAAACACAATCTTTATGGGCAAACATGTCACCCTCGCATTGGGAGTTCTGCAGGGAATCTGATATGTGTGTTTAGATGTAGGTCGGATGTCCAGATATCGGATATGTATCTACCTCATTTGGAAGTGGCTCAGATCGGATGTGAAAAAATTGGATCTCATGCAGATTTTTGTGTTTACACATGTGCAGCAAATTCCGATCTGTGTCAGATGTGAGAAAAAAAAAAATCTTGTTTTTTTTTTTTTGGTGCCAGTTTAATGCAGCCATATACTAAATAACTAATATACTAAGACTGAATACTTTCTGAAGGATCATGTGACACTGAAGACTGGAGTAATGGTTGCTAAAAATTCTGCTTTGCCATCACAGGAATAAATTATATTTTAAAATGTATTAAAATAAAAAAGTTACTTTATATCATAATAATATTTCAGAATATTAAAATGCATTTCCAAAAAACATTCCATTTACCTTCTAACATCAGATGGAACAACTGATTAAAACATCCAAATACAATTCCACCATGAGCCATCCACACACCAACACAAGTCTTTAAAAGGACGAAGATGTCTTGTAGTGAGTGCTTGACTTACACTGACAAAACATGGCTAAGGCAGCATACTCTGCCTCACACTATAAAATAGAAATCAACTGAGAAATACTACACAGATAACATGTGAGGTAGAAGATTGAAGGTCAACAGCATCAGACAGCACAGTGACTGTGACATTGAAGACCTTGAGAACGTTCTGGAGATGAAAAGAGATTAAATTCTAGAATGTGTGAAGGCTGTCTGAATGAGAGAGGGAGAACTTGATTGCACTTGACAGAACTTGGAAGTCATTTGAAAGGGTTTGTTATTTAGACTGGCTGGAAATCTCCTTAATGGTGCTGAGCCTTACCTTGCGGTCCTCTTTGAACAGCTCAGCTGCTGTGGTGAAATGAGGGACAGCATTCTTGCAGTGCGGACACCCTGGGGAAAACAGTAAGATATAAGTATTCATCGAGCTGTCTCACCTTATAATGCTGAAAACAAACGGGAAGAGGTGATATATCCCAGCATTCACACACAGACAAATATAGAGATGAATACTAAAGCAAAAGAAAAGAACACAATGATCGAATTCTTAAAAAAAACATCACTTACAGTTCAAGACGATAATTTAAGACAAACAAATATGCACATAATCCATCACTGCCTGCATATAGCAGGTTAAGATGACAAAATTAAACATTATAGCTCGTCAAAAGTAACTTTATTATTCTTATAGAAGGCCCAGCGGGAGCTTTCCTGAGGCAATATTTGTTCATCAAACTTACTAAAGAACAGGCAAGAGTTTCTAGCCTCCTTAGTCATAACTCCTAAACTTTAATATGAGGTGGTTTTGATGCTAGGGGTGTTATTCTTATAAATTATGCATGGAATTTGGCGTTAAATGTTTCAAATGAACAACTTCCATTGAATAAGCAGCTGCCGACAGCTAAAAACTTGCCAAATGGCATGGCTTCAGAGCCATGACACAACGGTCTCATTTACTTTGCTAGTTTAGGTTGTCACGCAATCTTGTTTGCACACATTTGTGCTACTTTACGTTTTAAAATGAAAGTTATTCAAGTGAGTGAGTTCACTTTGGAAACTGGTGACTTTTAATGGCAGTTAATGGCACGGTCATAATTTGCAGGGCAGCAAACAAAGGCCTGTTTGTGTGAGGAACAAGCAATCTAATTTAAGACGCATGAGGGTCAATATAAATAATGGAGCATAAAGTTGTGTACCTTCCCTTTTGGCACATGTTGCAATTATATGAGGAGAAGAAAGGCTGGGCAGGCCTCCAAACCCATGCGAGGTCGATGCGAGTCTGTCTCAGTGCTCAGCTAGATAGCTAATCAAGAAGTCAAAGCATGGGCAGAATCTGAACTTAAAATAACAGCACATAATCACACAAATTTGGGGTGCATTTCAATCGAACAATTTCTAGGTCATTCTAAAACAGAATGACCTGCACACAGTTTTTCGTTTTATTTCGTGCTGGTGCAAACTTTCCTCGACAAACAGCAGAGAATGTGCATCAAATTACAAGATCAGTCTCCCTGTCTAATGCCATGATCCTGAGATTTGCTTACAGACAAACTCAGGCACATAGCAGCACTACAATTCCTGATAACATGTCAACAAACAACATGAAGGGAGAAAAAGAAGAAAATGAGCTGAATGCTAATAAGATGAGACAGTGTTAGGGGAGACGTGGGCAGTAGTTTGATGTTTTGTTTTTGGCTCCTGTTTCCCCACTTTCTAACCCTCCTCTTGCAATTTCATTGGCTGTTGCTCATCGCTGCTCACTTGCAAGTGAAAATGCACAGACCTGACGACTGGTTGGCCAGATTTCAAAACAGTTTCAAATGTAGTGTAGCATCTGCGCAACTTGGAAGAGTGTCACAACGGGTTGGCTACTATCTGGGGCTTTTTGTTGCAGATGTATAATATAAATAATAAAAGAGAACAAGCTTCAGTCTTGTCATATGCACTTAAAAAAAGAATATATATATATATATATATATATATTAGGGGTGGAACGGTTCAACTTACAGTTAGTTTTGTATCACGGTTTTTAGAGTTATGGTTTCGGTACGGTTCGGTATGTGCCATGTTTAGGCAAAAACTAGAATGTCAAATAAAAATAAAGAAAATAAGAATAATCTATCTAACTACAAGCAACAGCACAAATAAATACAATAGAGTAAAGATACAAATAAAAAAAACAGTGCGCGCACCTCAGCACCCGGGTGAAGACGGAATAAATGCTCATATTCCAGCATACTGCATTGAACAAGAGTGAATGGTTTGTCCACGTTGTTTTTTTTGTTTGTTTGTTTTTTCATCGCTGTTGTTGCAATGTATTGGGAAGCCAGAATGCGCATTCATCAACAGAAACCTATATTAGCCGAACCCTGTTTGTTTTATGTGTTATTTATAGCAAACCATATTACAGATACGTTGTCAGATTAAAGTTAAACCGCGGTCCCAGCGCGTGCCGAACTGTGTGTGGAGAACCGTACGGTTCGATTTTTTCCCGCGAACCGTTCCCTCCCTAATATATATATATATATATATATATATATACACACACACACATACACACACACACATATCAGGGCTCCAAACAAAAAAGAAAAATCGAGTAAGGAGCCATTGGCTCCTATAAGAAAAAAACTTAGAGGCCAAATAATTATTTAGGTGCCACAGAATAAAAGTGTTTTATTTATTATTATTATTATTATTATTATTTTTTTTTTACATTTTAACATTTCAATCATACGGTCATGTGTTTATGTCTGATCTTTTCTTTACTTTATCAGCATTTTAATCCATATTGTAGATGAGCTGGGAACTAAGGTTCACTTACAGTGGAAACTAAATGTATTTTCCAACTTGAAATATACAGTCACAAATAATTGTTTATTATCTGTACCAATATCACGGACCATAAGCATCACTTGGCCCCTGAGTGTACTTTTGGCTCTTCCTCAATGCATCCTGTAAATGTTGTCATACACTCTTAAAAATAAAGGTGCTTCACGATGCTATAGAAGAACCATTTTTGTCTAAATGGTTTCATAAAGAACCATTAAAGGGGTCATATGACATTGCTAATAACATTATTTTGTGTATTTGGTGTAATTCAATGTGTTTATGCAGTTTAAGGTTAAAAAAAAACATTATTTTTCACACATGTACATTATTGTTTCTCCTCTATGACCTGCCTTTCTGAAATGCGTCGATTTTTACAAAGCTCATCGGTCTGAAAAGCGAGGTGTGTTTTGATTGGCCAGCTATCCAGTGCATTGTGATTGGCTGAATGCCTCAAGCGTGTGACGGAAGTGTTATGCCCCTTACCACAGCGGTTCCCAATCCCAGACCTTGTGCCCCCCTGCTCTGCATATTTTGCATGTCTCTCTTAGTTAACACACCTGATTCATATAACCAGCTTGTTACAAGAGAACTACGTGCATGAACTGTATTCTGATTGATATGATCCCTGCACACTGCACTGTGTTCATTGCTCCCTATTCCCTGAGCCGGAGAAATCTGTTGAAGTTTACTTCACTTCCGAACATTCATTCATAGATATGTGCTGCGCAACTACTTCACACATGAACAAGTGTGACATCATATACCTCTGTAAATAAATACAATTTAAATTCACGTCTTGCACACTTTAATGCCCTTTGAATGGAACATATACACTCATTTAGAACTGGAATCATGGCAGAAAATCCGGTGATGTCCACTTCGCAGGAGTCATACGTGATAAGAGGACTGGGATTGGGAAACGCTGCCTTAACATACAAAGAACCTTTTAAGCACCTTTATTTTTAAGAGTGTATGTCTTTCACACTTTCAGTCTGTTTTTCTTATGTAAAATGCAATTTTATAGGAGGAGTTGAGTCATGTAGACAACAGGTAAAGTAAAAATATAAAAATCCAATAGCGCATAAATATAGCAAAATGCTCCTCTTTATAGTTATTTTTCTAGCTGACTGATAAGCACACCGAAACCTAATTCTTATTCAAATGTAAAATTATATTACTATGCAAACAATACAAACACGCATTACTTTTCTACAGTTTGAAACACTGAATGAGCTTTTACACAAGACATTTCAGTAAGTTGTAGCCTACTGTACGCTCTCTTATAAAATAACCTACCTTCTGATGTTAATTCATGTTTATTATGTACTATAGTGGTAAAGAGAACGATAAAATGGATTTACTTGAACTGCTAAAGCAATCGCGCCTGCCGCATTAAAGAGTGGCAAAAAACTTTGTGTATTTCATTATGAATTTTGAATCATTTTAAAGCTACTTAAAAAATATTAAATATTAAAATATTAAATATTAAAAAAAAATATTAAAAAATAAAGCACAACGCTTTTTGCGATTATTGGACAGCAAGTGCAATTCAAATAACTAAGTCCATGCATTAACAGAACACAGCATAGACCTAAGATCTTGTTAAGAAGAAACCATATTAATGATTATAAACGAGAATTGTCTCTCTTGTGCTGCACAACTGAGCTGCGTTTATCAGGGGTGTGTCAGCGCTGCTGTGCGGCAGAGATGAGGACTGTTTGAAGCTCTTTTTTTTCACTAAAACTTTGATGTGCATCGTCTCAGTTTAATACGTGAACATAGCAAATGATGCAATCACAAAAGAATCAGGAAAAAAGGCATAACATGCAAATTTTAAGTTATAAAATGTAAATACATAGGTCTAGTCGCCAGTGGGGACCTCAGCAAAAACTTCACTGGCAATTTATTATTTTGCTCCCCGGCCGCTGATCCGGGTGTGTGTTCACTTCTCACTGCTGTGTGTGTGCACTTGGAAGGGGTAAATGCAGAGCACCAATTCTGAGTATGGGTTACCATACTTGGCAAATGTCACAACTTTCACATTTCAGTGCTCTATATAATTGCCTTCACACAAGATTGTTTAGGAGGATGCAACAAAATTCTGATTCATTTCCCTATGAAGCTTAAAGGTTTAGGAGAAGCCTGGAAATGTGCTTTTAGACCGAAACTACAACTGCAGTATTTTTGAAAAAACAAAAGGCTTACATGGAGCATAGAACATGACCAAAGCATGTTTCTTCTTTTTCAGAAATTCCCTGAAATCTTCGGCTCCCAGGTGGCTCACGTTGGATGGCATCTCATCCCACGACTTCTCTGGAGGAGGTGGGGCCTGGGGACTGAGAGGAACAGAGAGAGAAAGCACCTGTGATTAAATAAGTAAGCTGTTAGGCTGAGATCTCTGAATCTGTAACACTCAGTCAAGTCAGGTCACTACGTAATAACTTCATGCATGCATTAAATACAGACGTTATTAGACCTACATCCATGAGTTTTGCGAAACTGAATGGCTGCAAAAGTATTTAGACATTTGAATAATTTCATTGAATTTTATAAAATAATTTCAATAAGCCTTGGTGATTTTTCTTTCAAAAAAAATTACAAATCATAGTGACCCCAAACTTTAGAACAACAGTATAAATATATGGTTAGCAATGAAAATACTTTTTGGGGCTACTTTGTATGCATATCACGCAATAAACAATTTCAAGCATGAAATGAAAGCATGAAAAGTACCTCAGGACTAAACAAAACCCTAACTTGGGATCTCCTGACTTCCCATGTCCCATGGTATTATCATAGTGCATAACTACTAGTTTGCAGTATTTGGCATGAGTCTGAAAACAGGCTTGGCCCTGCTGTTCTGGGACCTGTGAGATGGCACTGTCATGCACTTAAACTCATTGCTGATGCCTGCACAGAAGGACTGCTCCAGGATCAAAGCAAGGGCAAGCTCTTCCACTGAGAGATCAGTTTAGCAGTGATTGATTGTAGTTAAGCTCTGTTAAGCACATCCCAAAGAGTCATGGGAGACAGCAGTGTAAAAGTAAATTCTCAGCCTCCCAGCCCTCATGCAGGTCACTCTTTAGTCAGTGTGTGTTTTCGAGAGCATGTTCCTATTGACTGAACCCCTGCCAGTTATGTGGCCCTCTTAGTGTGAAGTTCGGTAATGCGTGAAAAACATCTCCAGGTCAAATTGTTTCAGAAATCGAACATTTGTTTCTAACTAGGTGACATTCAGTAACCACTTTAACATATAAACAAAACCACAATGTGGGTGCTCAGATACATTTTTAGTACTTATACCTTCCTGACTATTTACAAAGTTAAGAGATTGCAGATGGTAAGCGTAACACAACAAAAAGCAATCCCGCCTCACTTGTACCTGACCTTAGCTGAGCACTAAATCCACCTCCATCAGAAATAAATATTACAAAGTGTGAAGGAATAAATAAAAGCAGAAACAAGCATTTACCCGTGCAGACCTCCATACACCTACATAAACCTCTACTGTACATCCAGTCAAAAACAGCTATTGTGTTTTATCTGTTTTGTACATTAACGCCTCTGCAGAGATGCATTACAGAAACAGGCCTTTCAAGGATTTGTTTTTCCACTTTTGTATAGGGACAGTAGAGAGTGAGGACTGAATAAAATGATTATAATAATAATTTCCTGCCAATATTTTATTATTATTATTAAATTGACCAAACTATTCTTATGCCAAATAGTTAACTGGCCTAATCTTAATTTAAATGCAATAATAATACTAAAACAATACAAATATAAATAAATAACAGATTATTTCTTGTTGCAACAACTTTCTGAATTAATATAGATAGAATCTATTTTAATTTCTCATGCTGATGGTGAGTGGAATAGACGGAGTCAACTCACTTCTGCAGCCACTCGATGATTTTGTCTTTGCTTCGGAGTTGAGGAAGTGTGTACTTCTCTTCCCCCTTTTCAAAGTACTTCACTGTTGGGAAGCCTGAGATTTTAAACCGCTCACCGATGGACTTGTGAATGGTGGCATCCACTGCTGCCAATACACCTGGGCTCTGAAACCATATAAATATACAAAGATAGAAAAGCACTGTTTACTTTCAACTTAAAAACACACCATACTGTATGTTCTCTGACAGTTGATAGGCCAAATTCACATGTGCAAATGCATCCTAAATGTTGGACATTGTTAATCCATTTGTTAAACTCTGTGCAAACTGCTTTTTTTTACCCAAAATATCAATGCGATTGTGGTGCCAAACACATTTTAGAATCTCATTTTTAACCCAAATCATGCTCTAAAAACTTTCCAGCAATTATGGAACTCATTAAGTTTCAAATGTCTATAAGCACAACTTAATTAAAATCATGAGGCAATTTGAGAACAGAGCAAGTTGCCATTTTAATATTGATTGTGTTCTGTGTTTGAAGGGACCTCCTGTAGGTGGAGTAGATGAGATGAATATTTATTCAATGATTTTT
This sequence comes from Cyprinus carpio, assembly GCF_018340385.1. Taxonomy (NCBI): domain Eukaryota; kingdom Metazoa; phylum Chordata; class Actinopteri; order Cypriniformes; family Cyprinidae; genus Cyprinus; species Cyprinus carpio. The sequence goes on along the minus strand of NC_056580.1, from coordinate 21,325,319 downwards.
GAAGCTCAGGAGAGGAGACATCAATTCCCTCAAATTCATGTTCTAACCTTATAATTCAAAACCATTTTTTTTTTTTACATCTAAAGACAGCATATGTCTATCTTTATATGTAACTGGTTAAAATTAGGAAATGTTAAAGTTAACCTGTTAAAGGGTTACTCCACCCAAAAATGAAAATTTTGTCATTAATCACTTAACATTACCCCCATGTTGTTCCAAACCCGTAAAAGCTTTGTTCGTCTTCGGAACACAATTCAAGATATTTTGGATGAAAACCGGGAGGCTTGTGACTGTCCCATAGACTGCCAAATAAATAACAGTGTCAAGGTCCAGGAAAGGTATGAAAGACATCATCAGAATACTCCATCTACCATCAGTGATTCAACCGTAACGTTATGAAGCAATGAGAATACTTTATGTACACGAAGTAAACAAAAATAATGACTTTATTCAACAATTCCTCTCCTCTGGGTCTCTCCAAATCAGCGTAGCTCCATTTTGGCAATTCTGAACAGTACGCAGATGGCGTACACTCTTCTGTGAAAGCCGCGCTGCGCCGATGTGTTGTAGTCTTTCAAACCAAAGCGTAAATATACGTAAAAAACATATCCTTGTGGCACGGCTGATACAGAGGACCGTACACCATCTGCGTACTGCTCAGATTTGCCAAAATAGCGCTACGCTGATTTGGAGAGACACAGAGGAGAGGAATTGTTGAATAAAGTTTGTTTTCATCCAAAATATCTTAAATTGTGTTCCGAAGATGATCGTAGCTTTTACAGGTTTGGAATGACATGGGGGTAAGTGAATAATGAGAAAATTTTCATTTTGGGATGGAGTATCCCTTTAATTCATTTGATTTATTAAAAACACAACATTTGCATTGCATTTCCAGCACATTTCAATAGTTTGAGAAATATATCTTTATGTCGAGTGAAACACAAAGAGCACTGTTGCTATAAAAACACTAAACACTTTGAGTGTCATCCACACAAATTGCAGAAAATTATATTTACACAAAGGCCTATTACTTGGACTGATTTATGACATCCACAGTTTAAATGCAACCAATTTGTTGTTGAAGTTGTGGAGACTAGCTTTTTAGATGAAATGACAGCACAGTTTGGCACAGCTTTGTCATTATGAATGTTTCCTCAGCTTAAACTCCTTCTAGTTGCACACATCTGTCAGTGGGATACCTTATAATTATGATGAGAGTCTTGGTCATTATCACAAACAAAAGATTTGTGTTCAAGTTTAGGTACCAACACCACAGGGGCCAAATAATCTATGGACAGCTATCGGAGCTGTGAGCCAATTAGAAGTGTATGCAAACCAAAACACTTGACGACAAATACACAAACACATCTTATTAAATTAATGGCACAGCATTTCAACAACACACTTGAGAGATAAGCATGGCCGCTTGAATTTCTCCACCATCCACTTACAAAATGTCATATTTGTAACCCCCGTCTTACATTCATATATGCATATTTAAACATCCTTATTCCAAAGTCTCAGAGAGATGCAAATTGAAAATGCTTTAAAAAACTCTTGACATGTGGACTCTCTCTTTAAACTGTGTGTGGGGCCGTGAGCACAGGAAATTAGAAAAATAATTTACTTCATCTTTCTCAGGGGAGAAGATGTCAGGACTAGAGCATGCATTAGATAATGCATAATGTGTTGTTACTGAACTCTGGGAAGAGCATCACTCCGAATAGCTCCAAGCTGAAGGCTAGAGGGACGGCACAGAGGAAAAGGAAAATGAGATAAGTACTCCAACTATAAGGCTCTGGCGACTGTAATTGGCCTGCAACTAAGAACTAGAGAACAGAGTCAGTGCTACGGACACACCCGAAAAATGAGAAACACACCACTCACACAACATGGCCAGAGATGTTTGTGAACTGAATATGTCTCATGTTGTAAATTTAAAGCTTAAAAATGACCATGTACCATGGAAATGTTGAATCAAAGGTTGAAAGAGTAAAACATTTATGGATTTACCGCAGGGTGTTATCAAATTGTCTAGGATGATGGAAAATTACAGTTGGCTTATTTTAATCAAGTCAATTGGACACAGAATTTTTACAAGGAATGCCTCAAAGTGACAATTACACACCTAGAACCATTTCATTAAGTATGCAGTTGTTCTCTTGCCTCCATGTTGTCTTTTGCAAAGTTAGTTTGAATTTTACAACAAGCAAATATATGAACATTATCCATTCCCTATATGTCAGAGAATTAGAGTGAAGGAACTCACATCTGGGTCTTTGTTAAGGATCTCAGCAGCTTCATCAAACTCTGGCTTCATCTTCTTACAGTGGCCACACCCTAAAAACCATCACAAGGAAGAAAATTAGAATGTGATTAATTTTAAGATCATAAATCGGAAAAAAAAAAAAAAAAAAAAAAAAAAAAAATGATATATATATATATATATATATATATATATATATATATATATATATATATATATATATATATATATATATATATAAAATAAAAAATTCCATCAAAATAATAATCGTAAATATTTTACAATTATTTTTAATATGTTTTAAAATATATTCTAATACAAAACAGTTATTTTAAATTGTAATAATATTTCACAGTATTTTAGTTTTTACTGTATAAACATTTTAATTAAATACATGCAGCCTTGGTGAACATAAAATAAAAAAAAAAAGTTTTTTTTTTTTTTTTTTTTAATCTTACCAAAACCAAACTTTGAATGGTAGTATATAAACATCAAAATATTTGGAAAACCCTGCTATAAATGTGGTTTGAGGTACTTGAATGGCTAAACACTAATTTGGCCAGGCTGAGAGGTCAACTAGACTAGCCAAACCAGCATAAACCAGAAAACCATCTTAGGCCAAGCTTATTATTTTCTTTTTTTCCCCGAAAGGGTTGTCATGCATAATTGACATAGCACAAAAACAACAACAACTCAACTCAATATAACATTTCAATCATAAATTGACCAGAAACAGCACTCATCTGGAAAGAAATTATATTTCCCTTTCAAGTATTTAAAAGATCCCTGTCCAATTCTCCACCTGTTACCTGATCACAAAAGCCTTTCCAGTAAACATAAGGCAGAACTCAATAAGTCAAGCCTGAATTTAATATGTATTTATTTACACTATAGGAATATGAACAAATCAGGACACTGATTAATAAATGGTTTGCAATTTTGCTAAGAACTGTGTACAACAGTTTATTATTATATTATTAATAATAATAAAAGTGACTTGAAATGAGATCACATGAAATTTGCGCACTGCATGGATGCATTTTGTCTTATATTATATCCGATGCAAGTAAAGCATAATTTTTTTGTCTTGACAAACTTAACAGTGTTGATTATGTGCATTGAGAGGCTAACCAATGTTGTCATTGGCATTATGTTAGCTGAGTGCATGTGAAGTGATGTTTGTGTGTAAACAAGTATATTGCATTTGACCTTTGTTGATGAGAATGTAAACTAGTCATTCGGTACCTTGAAAGTGTATTAATGTGGAGAGAAAGTATGTACATATAGGCTCAGTGGTGGGTTGGTAGGATACACCCTGTGACGTTCAGGAAATTAATATGTTCTATCAGAGGTGTTTGATCAAAAATGTTTGAAAGCTGAGAGCCATCTTCCTTCAATCACTAGAAAAGCAACCTGCCAAGAAACTGAAATACTACCGACATACCCGTATCAGCAAATCTGTGTCAGGTTAATTCATTTGAGAATAACATTAGAAAGACAAAAACATCAACAGTGCATAAGTGCAATTCAACCTGCATAAAGAGATTGACTTAATGCTCTCAGTTTTTTTTTTTTTTTTTGTCTCTCTCTGACCTCTTCAGTAGTTCAAATTAGTCCTCACTAGACAAAGATTACTGGTAATAAGATAATACCATGGTACATTCAAATACAGTAAACTATGATTCTCAATGATCCATATACTGTAAAATATGCATGTACTGTAAAATGTTTTTTACATGGTTACTCCAATGTACTTTAAAAAGTAGCTATGTGTGCAAAGAATTATCATGTTACCATAACAACATGTCCAAAATATTATAATAAAACAGTGATTTTGACAAATTGCTTGTCAAGCAAACATATTCCTAACAATTAAAGAATTCATCCAAAAATGACAATTATGTCATCATTTACTCACCCACATGTCATTCCAAACCTGTAGGACTTCTTTTGAGTTCCACAGAAGAAAGTAAGGTAATCTGAACAATATTTCAACTGTATTTGCCCATATAAAGAAACCAAATGGGGTCTAAAAGAACAGTGGGCCTCTTTCACTTTAATTGTATGTTCAAAAAATCCTTAGTATGTTCCACAGAATAAAGGAAGACATATTATTTTGGAACGTTGTGAGGGTGACATAAATTTCTAACCCTTTAACTACCCCTAAATTTTAATGTCATTCAAGCCCCAAGTCCTGCAAGAGCAGTGTTGCTGATACTCACAGGGAGCATAGAACATGACCAGGACTGAAGGATGCTCCTCCAGGAATGCGTCAAAAGACTCTTCGGTCAGATGGAAGACCGCCGAGCCGGATTCTGACCAGGGCACCTCTGGAGTTTTAGGTTGAGGGGGCTGGGGGCTGTGCAACGTATAAAACAAGTAGTTAAAAACATTTCCATTAGTCAAAATGTTTTTGTTGTCTCAAAGCCTATGAATTTCACGACTCAAAACTCTCCAAATAACTGATGTGAGACACCTAAGCTCTGCCAATACACATCTCACAATTCATTTCAGCTCTACATCTGGTGGGGAACGGTCACACCCACATGACTTAAGAGAGCTAGTCTGAGCTTGCAGTTCACATCTGTCTCGTCACAGGCCCTGTGCCCATATAAGAGCGACCCAAATGATTCCTTCGTAGAGTGGATAAAGCCAAGAGCTTGTCTGCTAGAAGTGCGTCAGCTGAACAAAGACCAGCCAGAGGCAACTTTGCCAAGGATAAACACTGGCAAACCCAACCAATCAGTGCATCAGTAAATGCTCTCACATTCAAAGTTTCACTTTTTTTTTTTTATTAAAAATTTATTCTACAAGACAAGCCAGGGATACATCTGCAAGTGCTTTGAGAGCAGGTCACAATTTTAAGTCTCTTAACATTTACTTGTACTGGTCAATCAACTCCTGCTGTCATATAGTTTATGGTATAGCAATGATGATTTTCTGTGTCTCACAAACTATGGACCACCCAACGTCCCTTCATTGACCATCTCTTGAGCAAAAATGGTGAGAGCTGATTGAAATTGCTAGGTCCAAACTAACTGGTAAGCAACTGTCAGGAGTTGTGGATGGTAATTTTTTTTTTATTTATCACTCCCAATAAAAGTGATCATAATGTACCGCTGCTACAGTGATCATTTTTGAGAAACAGCTAATAACTAGATTTGCCGGCCTGGTTAATGACATCTAAATCTTTCAATGATATCTCTGTTTAAAAGTTTAGAATCAGCAAGATTTGTTTTTGAAAAAAGTCTTTATGTGCACCCAGGCTGCTTTTATTTGATCAAAAATACAGTACAAATAGTAATATTGTGAAATATTATTAACATTTAAATATATAACTGCAAGCAACAATTAACTGACCAACCACAACAGAGGCAACGAGGAGCTAAGCAATCATGACAGAGAGTATCAGACCAGCTGAAAAAAAGTAATTAAAGACCATTTTTGATTATTTTAAACAAAATGGTTGAAAATACATAAATACAGTCACTTGTAATGTGGCATACTTGCTTTTCACTTTTGGCAAATAGGTGGCACTGCCACCAAATGACAATGACACACATACATCTTGGTGTCAATATGCCATAGCATTGCAGAACTACAGCCTCAGATCCAAATTGGTGTCATGCCATCAAATTTGATGACTTATTCGAAAATTGTTTCATCTTTTTTAATCCCAGTCTTTTAAACTGTGGTGCATTTTTCCATACATAGAGTAAACTAAATATCCTCGAACAGAACTGCATGTTCCACTTTGTTTGCCTTGCCTCACTTTTAAGACAGATAGATCCAGCAATCATCAAATCTATAAATAATCTAAAAATATTTCTATTTTTGTATATCTTTTTTTCTTGTTCGTAAAACAAAATGTTTTTCACACTGGTTTAAATTCAAATTCAGACTGAAATGCCCTTAAATGATAAGAAAATACAAACCAAGCTGTGGCTGATCTTGTGACATAGGCCTATTGATCAAAGTCTCTTCCAGTCTAAGTGGGACATTGACCAGAAGAAGTGGATCAGAGTTTATGCCAATAAAAAGGTTTCTTAGACTACTCACAAACTGCTAATGTGTCATGCCAAAGCACATAATTCTAAACTTAACAATACAAATATTGCTCAGCACACTACAGTGCTTGCTTCATCTAGTCTGCTTCCTGACACTTAGTATACAACATCAGCAATGTCACTGAATTTATTTCTTGCTAGGCAAAATACTGGGCCCCACTGTATGACTAGAAGATTCATACAGTCCATAAATTACGTGTTGCATTGCTTGCACAGCTCTAGTGAAGTTAATCTCTGAGACGTGTACACAGGCACTGTAAACTTGTATATTTTATTCACTCTGTCATTTTGATAGTAGGTTAAGACACTGCAGAGATCTTAAAGCCTCATCACATCTCTGTTAGGAGGCACAGAGGAGTGTTTACGTCCAGTGTTTTACAGTGCACATCATATCTTTCACACCTCAGTTCCTGTAAAACATTCCCTGGATAACGGTGGAGACCGCAGGCAGAAGTCCAAGATGTCACACCTCTTACAAATACAGTGATTCTTTACAGCTTTTAAGATAGTACAGGGCATAAGAATGAATGAAGAGAGGCTGTGCATGTTTGTATGTTAAAATAAGGGTTAGGTTTACTCACTTTTTCAACCAGTCAGCAATGTCTTTAGAGGTGGCTCCATAATTCTCATAGTGATGCATAAATTTCCCCTTCCTGTTTGGAAAAAGAACAAAAAAGGGCAGAATAATTCTTTAGTATTAATCATAAACTGGCTGAGAACATCCAAACCAACACAATCATTTCATGATCAAACAAAATATTTTTACCAATATGAGATAAACACCACTTTTAGGGAAAAAAAAAAAAGTTTGTAAAATAGGTCGGAGCCATGACCTAGTGATTAGTGAACATGCTTCCTCAACAGTACAAGAGATGTGGGATCGATTCTGGCCTGCGTTCCTATTATTTCCTGTCCTCTCTCTACTCTCTGTGTAAAAACATGGCCAAAAGTTTGTAAAACAGAAACAGAAGGTTTGTTTAAAGCTATTAGTATTGATTTTTACAAAAACATACTTCAAATCTTGCCTTCTTTCAAAAATGAAATCCTAAATGGGAGAAGTCAATATTTATTAGTCCTCATTTTCTCAACATAAATTGCACAAGACAGCTTAGGATATTTGTACCCACACAACAAAGATCCAAGGCATCCAAGACTGCTGCTCGCTTCTTGCCATCCAAGATAAACATTTTAAATGAGCGCTTGCCTCAAAGCTAATTAAGCCATTTGGCCCAGGGCTCTTAGCATAATCAAAGACTTCAGCTAGCAGCCTTTGTGCTCTTACTAATCCATACAACCACAAGCAGACGAGATCACGAATGTATCCAGAAATGCTTTTGAACACACAGCAACATGCGGAAGAAGGCTTCATGCATCGGAAACTCAAGTTTTATCTGCCATCATCTGCTCCCTTTCCGTGACTGAAAATAATCTGCAGCAAGCGGGAGCTTAACTGAGATGCTGGCAATGGACTGTCATTTGTAACTGTCACTAATCAGTTGGAATCCAAAAGCACTGAGGCAACCTAAACAAAGAAATATAAGCTAGGGGAGTGTCTTGATAAATGAAATAAAATAAAATTAAATATTTGTATTTTAAATATTTCTAAATAATTATGCTCTCTTTGATCATTGATCATACATTAGTGAAATATTAATTGATTCAAAAGAGCAGTGCTGAGGTGTGGTGTAGTCGTGTAAAGATCAGGGCTGCGTTTCCCAAAAGCATCGTAAGCTAAAGTAGGTCATGGAACTATTGCCACCAATGGCCTCTACGATCAGCTTAGCTTACGATGCTTTAGGCAAACGCAGCCCTGGCCTTGGGCAGAGAGCCGTGTTTAATTAACCTTTTAGTAATTAAAGCAGTTGTGTAATGAAGAAGCACTAAACAGAAGCTAAATGCATACAGCTGCTGCCGCAAGTCTAAATAAACAGGGAAAAGGCTCTGGACAAATTGCACCATGCAGAAAATACACATTAAAATTCTCTGATTCATTTAAGATCATAAATCATGCCTTTTGCTGGGGCTATTAGTTCTAGCATGCTACAAATAAAAAGCTGCCCCAAAAATGTCTCAGAAATGAATTAATTTTATCCCTTTGAATTTAAAATGGAAAGATTATTTTGTGGAAAAAACAAGTACTTTTTCAAATCATGTCTCTACCCACAATGCTACATTGTGCAGTGGTCAAAAACTTTTTGTGCTCAAAGTTCAAACTATTTTAATAAATATTTACTGGAATTATCATATTTTATGTATTTGAATCTTTTATTAACAGAATAACTTTCATTATAATTCTTGGACTTTCATTATTTTTTCTTTATCCATTATTTAACAGTGTTTTTGTTAGTAACATAAAATAAAAAAAAATAAAAAAAACCTTGATGTAATACGTTTAAAAGTAACACTTCACAAAACTGGTGTTCACTATGGTGCAATTTCTTATGCTGACATTTCAGGTGCTTGGGCTTTTGAGGGAAAAAAAAGACAGGTGAATCAAACAAAAAAAACACTACAACACCAAAAAAACTTTTAAAAAAACATTTGTTGTGAATAAGACAGAGCCAGTGGCCCTTAATGAGACCATAGAAAAAGTTCCATTTTGATCCATCTTTCCTCGTCTTATTCATAATGCATCATGAATGTGCAACCCTATAACACTAGTGTTATAATAAAGCAGAACTAGTTTAAGAAAAGTAGGAAGGGCTGGTCGATATATCAATTACTTACAAAATGCAATGATTTTGCTGCCAACATAATCTTAAGTAATCATAATCTTAAAGCAACATAATCTTAAATTTTATTTTTGATGATTTTTTTTTTTTTTGGCCATTAGGTTATCTTTCTATTTTGTGGCATTAAATAAATTACTGGCTAACATTGGCTATTTGGTTGAAATAAGAATAAAAAGCCTTTTAAGCCATTTCAATACATAAAGGGATATATACTGTAACATCAAAAGGCAGAAAAATATAAATATATATTTTTTAGCTATATCAATCAGCAATAAAGCTTAGCAATTTAGTCCATTTTATTCAGTCTTCAGATGGTGACTTTGTTTGTGCATTGGAGTCATTTATGAAGAAGCAAGACAAACTTACTCAAAGTAGCAGAAGGTTGGGTAGCCCTTGACGCTGAACTCCTGTTTGAGCCCATCAAACTCTGCTGGGTGCACGTTCATCCCAGCCAACACCTACACAAAAGCAATGAATTAGACTTGAAACAAACAATCCCTGTCTAGTGACTTAAATACAGGAAAATGAAGATGAATGGCCACATCAGAGCGTAAACGGAAAGCTTGTCGATACAGACGGCATGCAGCGAAGTGGCACACAAATATCCATCTCTCATGACATTGCTTCACCTAACATGCTAACCGTACCCTGAAAGCAATTTCAACTCACTTTGGCATTGAAGGAAATTTACTTTTAGTGACTACAGACTTGTGTTTGGACACATCAAAACATGAGAGAACTTCATCCATTTTTGTAGCACGTCACATTGCGAAGTTGAAAAAATATAGCTTGTGAAGTTATTTCAAACTGCACCATTAAGACGGTCTATGCTTGATGATGTATGGCAAAATAAATGTATATTATCCGAAAGTAAGTCATAAATCGTCTCCGGTGGGACATAAGCATCCATCAGGCCAATGAAAAATATGCAGACAAACTGCTGACCAGTGATTACCTCCCAAATCTATCAATGTTCCTGCAGTACTATTTTTTTTTTTTTCAGATATTAACTGTTATATTCAGCAAGAACACGTTAAAATTATCAAAAGTGACAATTCTTTTGTGTTTTGAACCTTCTATTCATCAGTAAAAAAATACTGGGAAAAAAAAAAATTATTTATCAATTTTGTCATCACAGATATAAATTCAATTTTAAAATATATTGAACTGAAAAACAGTTATTTTAGATTTTAATAATATTTCACAATACTAATATATTTGTAATCATATAAATGCAGCCTATTAGATTTTTCAAAAACATAAAAAAAGAATATCTTACCAACCCCAAACAGTGGTGCATGTATAAATTAACATTAAACTAGATCAATAAATATTTTAAAAGCATTGTTCATTGTTAGTTTATGATATCTAATACTTTAACTAATGTTAACAAATTTAAACATATTGTAAAGTATTTCCAAATTAGTCATTTCAAAATTCTCTCCTGTGGTGTGTTTTTTGTTTATGCAATTATTTTTTCATTTTACCAGTGAAGGAAAGGAACAAAAGAACCTTTTCATGGTTTCAGCTACACAATACTAACCAATGTTCTCTTGGCTTACGCAAGCTTCCATGTAGAAAACACTCCCGCTTTGACATTTACAGCGGGGTCTTCTTAAAAATTGTTCAATTTCCATGTGGACAGTTTTAGTTTGAATAAAAATTCAAGCATCTATGTTTGTGCTTCTGTGAACATTCTAAGATGAAAGACAGGGAAAAAGATGGAAGGATTTAAAAATAAAAATAAAACTGAGAAGGACAGGGAGAGAAAAATGTGTGGTGAGGTGTACATTGGGGATCCTAGCAGTGCACAGAGATGCTGAGCTGAACTGGCATATAATCCATACTCCACCATAGGCTTCAACAGCAGGAAGTACATGCTATAACTGTAATATGAAATCAGCAGAGAAGGGCTTTTATGCAAAATTGCCTCTTCCTCTAATGAAGGGGAACTAAATGTTCTGTCAAAAAGGAACATCAATGGGTTCAAAAAACATCCCACCTGTTAGGTAATTCAACAACTGAATCAGATATGGTAAAAAAAAAAAAGGCCACAAAAACATGTATTGAGACAGATTAGCAAAAAAAGAAAAAAAAGAAAGAAAAGGAAACAGGAATCAATAGGGCATGATTCTATTAATTTAAGACTTTTAAAGACCTTTTTAATAGAACCTTGTGTGAAATTTAAGACCACCCCTGTGATGGAAATACGCATTATATTACATGCGTATATGTAATATTTAATGTGTTTAATGTAAAAAGAAAACAAAATATCATTGTTATCAAAAATGCTATTTATTACTATGATATACAGTGAACTTTTCATATCAGCTGACAATATCCCATACAAAATATCCCCACAAAAGCACCGCATCACCGAGATTTTTCAGTGTTTTCAGTGTTCTATCAGCTTTTACATACTTATATCTGCATGTTTTTAATATTTACTCCAAGATGTTATTTTCTTATAAAGGCAATTTTCACATTTGAATCTTATTAAATGTATCTTTCATGTCAAATTCTTACAGTTCATCAAAGAAATCAATATACACTACAGGGCTGTTACCAATCAAATTAAATAAATGTTATGAAATTAATGTTTTAAATAAAATTTTGAATCTATATATAAGAAATGTTTGGGGAAAATTAAGCATGAGACTAAACCGATTAATTCAGTAACAAAAACGCCTTGCGTTGTTTGGAGAATGTGCAATACTTTTGTTCTGATTTTTGTTTGGAACTATTTTCATTGGTGAAATAAAACCAAATAGTCAATTGTGTCTAAAATGTAAGCAACACATGCTTCATTACTTGTTTGTTGAACTAAAATCAATGTAACATTTGCAACTGTAAAAATATACAGCAAAATAGCTCCCCTGTCATGGTATGTTACTCAACTAAATGATATTATAAATAAACTAAACAATTTGAATTTTCAACCTCAGTCTGTTTGTTCTATGAGATTCTTTATATGCGCCATTATGCTCAGTTGATTTGATTTCTCCATGAAAGTCTCTCACAGAAATATCAGAAATACACTATCTAATATCAATCACTGTTTAAGCTGATTGTAATAAAATCAGAATGCATCACTAGTTATTTTTTGTCATTTAAGTTTTAATGAGGCTAACTGTCCCATCGGGCAAGTAAAATTCTTGAGCCATTTTCAGTAAACTTGCATTAACCCATTTAAAAGCACACTAGGATTCTGGTCAGCTAGCTGGTGTTCGACTGAATTCTGCTACCGCAATTCTTACTAATGACAGCAGGGGAAAAATTCTTCAATCTGTACAATGATTGTAAACCATCACTGGGTCTGTCAGACTGAAGAAAGTTTTGCAGTAATGTGACCAAAATATTTAAGACCCACTGAATCTGAATTTAAGACATTTTAAGACTTTTTAAGTCACTCTGTGTACTTACATATTTCCCTTTTGTCTCAGTGGCTGCTTGCTGGAAAATGGGCTGCATCCTTTTACATACGCCACACCCTAAACGCAGAAGAGATTTTACAGTTTAAGGTGCATTAGTGAAAAAGGTCCTGAGCCTATTGCCACAAATGTAGCAATGAATGAATCATAGCTCACACAGATGTCACTTTCAAAATGTCACTTTCCATGTGACCAAGTTGAAGCATTGCAAAATGTGTGTGTGGGAATCTTTCGCCCTTACTCGAAATTCATGGATGCACACATTCCTATTGAAATGACTAGATTTCACATGCAACAATTTTTCAAACAATGATAAAAGTGACCATGCCATGTTTTTGCACAGAAAGGCTGCACAATATTACTCAATATTAATATTATGATACCATGTTCATAGTTATACACCAAAGTTTATTATTTACATTACCATTCAAAAGTTTGGGGTCGATAAGATATTTGAATGTTTTTAAAAGAAACCTCTTATGTTCACCAATACTGCATTTACTGTATCAAAAAAAAAAAACTGTAAAAACTGTAAAATTGTGTAATATTTTTTACAATATAAAATAACTGTTTTCAAATGTAATATATTTCAAATTGTAATTTATTCCTGTTATAAAGCTGGATTTTCAGCAGTCTTCACATGATCCTTCAGAAATCATTCTTAAGTGCTGATTTGGTGTTCAAGAAGCATTTCTCATGTTAAAACCTTTCCAGGATTCTTTGACAAATATACAATTCAAAAGAACATGCATTTAAAATGCAAGTCTTCTGTAACTTGTGCAATGCCTTACTATCACTGTTAATTAAGTTAATATAAACATATATATATATTTACCAACATCAAACTTTTGAAAGGTAGTGTAAGTTTAAGTATTTTATCAAATGTAATAGGTAATAATGATAGTCTTATTAACCCTATGGCTACAGGTTAAGGTTAGGCACTTTTCAATGGATGCTACTGTTTGGAGTCTTGGTTCCCAACATCTGTCGATCTAAATATGATTTTGGCTGATTTCTAATGAGCTTTTGGGTTCCTCTGAGCACTACATGAGGAATTAAGATAAATGAGAAAAGTCTTTGGAAGTTAAACTCTTGTTTATGTCACAGTGACAAATGCTGGACATCTTAATGACATCTCGACTGCATTCACAACCTTCATTGATTCAGGCACACACAATCACACTTCACAGGATTTGTTTTGCTTGAACATGGCACTTCCTGCATGACTGCACACAGTTTGCATCAGATGAAGTGTTTAGCGGTGGATGATTACAGACAGAGGTGACTCACATGGGGCGTAAAACATCATGAGGATGGGCCGCTCCTCTCTTTTCAGCAGCTTCCGGAAGTCCTGCAAACCAAACAGCATGAAATGAGTTTATCAAACACTCTGGGCTGAATGGCTATAAACTTTAGAAATGTTTTAGGTCATCTCAGTAAAAGCAACAAACAAGGGTAGAGATTTCCTGGCCTCTTTCTTTAATGTGGCATATTGCATCATTACTTCATCACACACCACACTATTGCACAAAACAAAAAAATGTCAGAAATTAGAAATTAATGTTCTCTTCGAAGGTGTTTCAAATCTTTCATTTCTAAAAAGTGTGTCTGTTGATCGCCATCTGTAGAATGTGATTTCTGTTATCTGTCTTCAGATTTAACTTTTTTCTTTTTTCACATACCCAAATGGTCTAAAAATGTTAAGGCTAGGGCATTTAATACCACACTCCTGAATACTCAGTCCATCTGCCAGATTTAGCCTCTAGAGACTGAAGAATAGACAGGCTCTTCTGTTGCAGATTGTTCGGCTACAAGTCTTTTGTTCTGTGTGAAGTTCCCACACCTGATAAATACTCAGCAGAAAACCGATCTTTGCTGCAGTGAGCTTTAGAGAGCGATACTTACCTTCTCTGACTCGATGTGAACAACATCTTTAGCCTCAGGGTTCTCCTCCCACAGGGGGGGACCTGAAGGGTCTTTCAGGAATGCCACAATGGACTAAAAGTGGTGAGAGAATAGATAGAAACTTATAGAAAGATAAAAAGACATCATCGTTCACGGTCATAAAATGGTCAACTCGCTGTATGCATTTCATTTTAATTGTGAATCATTGTAAGATTAGAGCAATGGTTCTCAAGTCCAGTTCTCGCGTTCCACCGCTCTGCACATTTTGTATGGATCTCTTATCACTTCAGACGTTTATTCTATTCGACCATAAGTGCCCTGCAAAGTGGACTTCACAGGATATTCAACCATGATTCCAGTTTGAAGGGAGCATATATGTCCCATTCTATGCATATTAAAGTGTGTGAGACATGAATTTAAATTGTATTTATTGTTTTTATTGTTATTATGTTACACTTCACACATTGAATATTGTGTAGGGAGGCACCATGTCAATCGGAACAATGCTCATGCATCTCTCATTTAACGAGCTGGTTATCGGAATCAGGTACAAAATATGCAAAATATTCAGAGCGGTGCTACGTGCAGACGAATTGAGAACCACTGGATTAGAGGTACGGATCTAATATTTGCATTAAAGGATGTAGAGTACACTATAGTTCAAATGTTTGGGGTCGGTAAATGTATTATTATAACTATTATTATTTTAAAGAAGTTCTAAAGAAGTGTGATTTAACTTTAACATAAAAAGTGCAGAGATTTATCACTAATGAAAACGGGTCCCCTCTTGTGCAATTACTTTAATTTATCTCCTAATCTATGTATGCAAGACATTAGGAACTAAGCACTCCCTTGACATAAAGTGCTCAAAGTACGGCTTTACTCCTGTAGCACTGGAAAATGAAGAGCAATATGTGATACTTAACAGCAGGTGCATTTAATAAGAGCTCTCCATTCTTTCCACACCAGTGGTGCCAGTGAGCATGTCCCATCACTGTCTCATCATCCAGCATAACTCAGCTCATTCATTTTTAACATATTCACATTCCAGAGTCATTCATCAATGTCTTGTCACATTCGGTTATAATTGTGACCCTGGACCAGAAATCCAGTCTTAAGTCGCCTGGGTATATTTTTAGCAATAGCCAAAAAAACATTGTATGGGTCAAAATTATCGATTTTTCTTTTATGCCAAAAATCATTAGGATATTAAGTAAAGATCATGCTCCATGAAAATATTTTGTAAATTACCTACCATAAATATATCAAAACTTAAGTTTTGATTAGTAAAAAACATTGTTAAGAATTCATTTGGATAAATTCAAAGGCGATTTTCCCAGTATTTTTATTTTTTTGCACCCTCAGATTCCAGATTTTCAAATAGTTGTATCTCGGCCAAATATTGTCCTATCCTAACAAACCATGTATCAATGGAAAGCTTATTTATTCAGTTTTCAGATTTTGTAAAATTGACACTTAAGACTGGTTTTGTGGTCCAGGGTCACAATTGAGCCGAAAGATGTGTGGAGAATGAGATACAGTAGGTGAGAAAAAAACCAATGGGAGACAAGTTTGATTCATCTACTTATGAACCAAGGGCTTCTGGCTCTGGTGCTTGAGGCCGAGTACTATGAAATAACAGCAATGGGAAAACCATGGACAAGGAGCGAGTAAATAGCAACAAAGAGTGATTCATCCACTAACAGATGACAGAGTATGCATCCGAAAAGGCACTGATGCTATTTAGTGAAAATGCAGGTTGTCATCCATATGTCTAACAAAGAAATAATGATGAATTGGATTCTGAAAGAGGCTTTCAAAAAAGCTGTGATCTGTGTCAGAGATGACTTCATCAAAATACAATTTTCTGAGTAATTACCTTAAACGTTGCTGGTCTGTTATATTCTGTGTGGAAGGTCCCATCCCTAAAAGCAACACAAAATTAAAAGATGAATTGCTGTGCTCATGCTTCTCAGTAATAATCATTTGTAAGACCTCCAACTGCTATTGTTACAGTACATAAATCTCAGAAAATTAAGACTGTTCTTACTTGTAATGCAAGACATCAACTCCATTGGTTTTCGAACTGGGGTCTACCTTGACTTTTTTACAGAGTTTGCGACCTTCTGAATCCCTGTGGAGGGGAACCGACAGAAAAATATATGAATATACAACAGATTATACTTAACAGATTCACATACATAATTTCTTTGATTTTCATTTCATTTTCCTTCTTTGAATTCAAAGGACAATGTTTTCATTATGTTAGCAACCTCTGAAGGACCTATGAAAGGTGCACAACCCTGGTGAAAATCCAAGGAAAAAGAAGTTTAAAGCAACCAAGTGTCTTCAAGCACAATCGATTAACTTCATGCTTTTTGTGCAAACTCAGAGGCGAAAGTGAACATTAAGTCATAGTGAATTACCCTCAACAAATATTATAATCACATTATTCTATTATAACAGAAGTCCTCGAAGGACATTTGTCATGCAAATTGATGCAGCCAAAAAGTGAAGTGATACAATTAAAGTCCCAAGACATTAAATAAATTGATGTAGCAGCAATACAAGATCGCTCATGGGATGCAACAGATGACCACAGCATTAAGTTAATGTAAGGGCCAATTCTAAGTTTTGTCAAACCCTGTCATTCTTCTCTTTTTGAAGGACAAGACATTCAGCTGCTCCAGTGTATTATAAATTCTGCTTGCTCTAATTCAGAGCCACAGGTCTCTAGATAAGAAGAGTTAAGTGTTTTTTCTTCCCGCTCTGCTATAGCAACTCCTTGCAGGAGAATAGCATGCTTCAAAAAGTCCTGCTCATAATGGATTTTGTACAAGTATGTGGTACTGGTGATAGGCATTAGGGCACTTTCCACAATGCGCTACACTTTGAATCCCAAGACTCTTTTAAAGCATTAATTCCATGCATTTATTGTAAGAAATATTAGGTATCTTAATTTTATGTTAAATAATAGTTTGTGTAGTGTAAAAAGTAGCTATAGTTAAACATATGTATGCATGTCTTTATCTCAAGAAGTAAAATCCTTATGACCCTTTCTACATGATTAGAAGAAAAACATTTCAGTCCATTTGATTAATTTTTACACAGACTGAATTCATTATACTCAGCCATTAAAACCTGTTACTCAAGTTACCCTTAAGAAATTTATGGGAAATCATAGAAAATGAAAAAAAGAATACAGAACTGCTCGTATAAAACTTTAGCTTTACCTCTTGAAGTTTACCATCAAAATTTTCTAAAGGTTAACCAACAACTTTCACTGGCCAATTGCTGAAAAAAACCCCATAAAAGCGTCATTTTTAGGGTGTTTCTAGCCCTATTTTGTATCCTATTTATGGAAGAGTACCACAGATGGATTCAAAAATCAGTGCTTTCTAAATTCACTGTAGGGTTGGGCCGATAGACGATGCCATCGTCCATTGCCGATGGCTGATAGACATCACAATGTTTTGAATGCACGACCACTTTAGTTTCACTATCACTTTCGAGATTCACGATCGAACGTACTCTGTTTCTACTATGGAGTGGCAGTACTTACCACACATTTTACAAGATTATATGATTGTCAGTGGTAATGAGGATCTGCAAATCATTCGCCATCGTCCTCAGTCATCTCTCCTTACACCGTGTCTACACCAGATGCGAAAGTTGTCGTGTGGCGCTGCGCCACATCAACTAAAGACTGTCTGCACTGGACGCGACACAGTGACTGTTGAAAATCATTTGAAATTTGTGTCAGCACGTCATAAATAGAACGCGGCAGCAGTTTACTGTCAGGGATTTGTGCTATCACGCCGCATCCAGTGTAGACAGCATCACTGATTATAATGAGTCCTATTGACTGATCTATATGTAAAGGATCTCTATTACAGATCAGTGGTTCTCTAGTATTTTGTCGTGCCGTGCCACTTGCATCCGGTTTACACACTGTGTTAGGAATCATTAGTTGTTTTCCCTTATAAGGATTCATGCTTCGGGCAGCCCCCTAACTCCTCCCCCCACCAACGATGTCATCGTCCATCGCGATGTTTCACTGTAGACATCGTCCGATGCCAACTTTGTAAACATCGCCCAATCCTAATTCACTGCACAAAAAAAATGAAAGCTCAAGTCCGGATAAATTCATCTTTATCATACAGCCAGTGACAAAAAATTAAAACAGCAACAAAGCACTCTATCTTCACACTTGCACCTCAACAGAACCTGAGAACAGAAAGGACCCACAATAACCTGGTCCCACTGTCAACACAAATACAACCCCCCACCCCCAAAGAGATCCAGATCTCGCCATTGTAAAGACTCCCCTTCCCTTGAGCGATAATGAGCAGGAAAATGTATTACATAAGGACAAATAGGAGCAGAGAGGACTCAGCAGCAATCTAAAGCCCCATGCTAATGGAAATTCAAAGAGACTGAATTCAATTATGCTTCTGACAGCATCCGCCCCCAACCAGCTCCATTGCTTAAAGGTAGATGAGATGCTATCATTATTGTTACACATTTCCCACATAACGCCGTTGTGGGAGGACTGAGAGAGGTGCAGCGGAGATCAGAGCTCAGTCTGTCAGGTGGGAAACTCAATTAGACATGCTGTGTGTCGAACGAGCTGACTCAGGATCACAGATGGCAATGAGCACACATGCGTAGATATGCCCCTTCATACCCTCCCCAGCCCCACAAACCTGTTTGGGATGCCAAAATAATTGGCCATCCTATTCTAAAGCATGAGGACCAGGGGACAAGTCAATAAGTTTTGCTTGCAGGGGAGTTTGAAAGTGGACATCCAAGGGTCAAAATTGCTGAAAGAGGCTAGTGCGCGTCGAGTGGACAAATTGTGAAGTTGAAAACCAAGTAAAGTTTGAAGGTTCTGAGAAAAAGTCGCTGTTTTTTTTCTCTCCAAGTTTTCATAAAAAATCCCATTGGATTGTTCAGATTCCAGAATTATTGCATTGCCATTTTCTTCATACTGATCTCGCTCTGTCCATGACCTACTTCTTTAATGGTATCCCCCAGTGGACTGCAGCTGGCCATCTCTCAGGTCCCTGTCATCTGTAGAAAACATGTGGGCGTATCTCTCTCTGCTTTGCTCTACCACACTGCTGCCTGCATGGAGTTACTTTTTTTAAACCCGTCTTTATATAAGTTCATTACAAGGGGACCCACTGTACCCAAGCCGGTCTCAAAAAGGTCCTTTAAGGATTGGCTAGGCTAAAACAATTTTTGTGTGTGTGTGTGCTTAGCTGCTAACAAGATAAAGTTTTTATTGCCTGCCTCCTCCTACCAATTACCACCTAGCCATTGAGAAATGATTCAGAGACCAAGTTTTTATTGCTTATCATCAGAAACATCAAAACAACTTTTGTGATATCTCTTTCTCAAAGCACAGGCAGACAGAAGATGCTGAGCTGTGACATGCCATGAGCTGAACAATGATGCAATGGAACAAGATAAACCACAGTAATCCAAGGTAATCACCACAGACACAACCTGTGTACATGAGCTAATTATTTAGGCTTGGGGGTCATATTACAAAGAATATAAAAGGGTTTTCCACACTTTCGTTTAAAAAAAAAAATAGTTCAAGGTTCTACATAAACATACTTTTTGACTAGAAACCTCCTTGTGAGTCCAAAAAAATTGTCTATAACCCTCATACCGCATTTATTGCATCACACCTAGCAGAGACAGTATTAGAAATAAAGCAACACCAACGAGTTGATCAGGACGTCAACTGCCCCAACATTAGTGGAGAAAAATACACTATAGCAGTAACCAGCTCAAATAAAAGAGCTAAATCAATTGGTACTCACCCACAGTTCACCCAGGCGATGGTACCCTGACCTTTCACGGCCTGTGCCACATCAGACAGCAGCTTTAATTGAGCATCTCCAGACGAAGCTGAGGACCCAAAAAACACATTTAGATGACTGTAGAAAAGACATGTTGTAGAAACTGCATGAACTGCTTCCCTCCGGTAGAAGATACAGTCCCAATGTGTAAATCAAATCAATATGAGAATTATTTTGTACTGTTATCTTTGTTTCTGTTTAACAAGTGTTTATCTTGATAGGTTTTTATTATGGTTTATTTTTATTATTGTTTGGTTATTGCATGTATATGCAGCAACGTAGTCCACAACAATTTTCCTTCAGACGACAATAAAGTATACTACTACTACTGTAAAACCTTTACATATCATAAGCTTATATCGAGTGCATGCGAATGGTCTCTAACACAGTGCCCATGACACCTGGTAGCCTGCATGGAGCCTGCATGTCACCTGTAGAGCTCATGCTATAAATAGCCTCAATTATAACGCTTAATTTCCCATCTTTTCTTTTTTATAGTACATTATATATTTATATATTAGACTGCATGTAAACAGATACTCAGAGCTAAAATATATTTACAGGGGAATATATGAATGCATGCAAAAATAGAAAAAAAAAGTCTACAAATGGAATGTTTTCACAAACAAATATGATTCATTCAAATTAGACAGAGACAGTAAATTATGCAAGTAGTTTCATGTACATTTCATGTCTTTCATTCTTTACAAAAGATTTACATTTCAAATAAATGTTGTTCTTTCTGTTCATCAAAGAATCCTGAAAAAAATTGATCATGTTTCCACAAAAATATTAAGCAGCACAACCATTTTCAACATTGATAATAATAAGAACTGTTTAACTTTATCATTCATATATATATATATATAGATATATAAAATGACAATTTACAATTTTTATTTTAATATATTTTTATATATATATATATATATATATATATATATATATATATATATATATATATATATGTATATATATATATATATGGTTAGTAAAATAGTCATTTTAAATTGTAATAATTTCATAATATTTCTGTTTTTCCTGTATTTCAGATCAAATAACTGCAGCCTCAGTAAGCATAAGAGTCTTCTTTCAAAACAGTAAAAAATTCAGTAAAACATAATAAAAGGGTAATTAATTTAGTCAATTACTTTATCTGAGACTTATCCCTTTATAAGCTATTATATACCTCTATACATACAACAATATTTGGTGAGTACATGAATGCAGATGTCCATAAAATGTAGTTCCTTCAGTTTTTTTTTGATTGGTGCAAACTCAAGGTCACATAAAAAAGCAATCTGGTCTGGAAATGAAACACTATTGATTACATACTGTATTCGTGGTTGTACAATTGCACATCCAGCTGTTGTCAGAGCAAGCACAATTCTTCCAGTGTTTACTTGGTGATAAAAATATAGGTAGTAGAGCTAAAAGCATTGATCAAATGGAAATAAATAAATGATAAAAAAAAAAAAAATCTGAAAAGGTGAATGTTGTTCTCCATTTTTAAAAGCTTTTCCACCAGTAGTACTAACTTCGAAACAGCAGAACAAGTGTGAAAGTGTGAAAGTACTATGTGTGAAAACACAGTGACAGATTTACACATTTGTGACAGTCTGGGATCTTTTACTACACCACTGAACCCACAAACTGCTTTTCTTCCCATTAAATCACATCGGTCAAGGTCAAAAGCACAGTGATTTCTGTAGTTCTGTTTTTCAGTTCGAAGGAATGAGTTGAAATCTGTACCCTTTTGATCACCTGATCATGAATGCATTCCTGCATTTTAAAGGGACTATCACAGTTAGCAGGATGCATCTAATGGAAATGCTTCACAGGATGAGAAGCGCTAGTCAACCATCAATCAAACGCACTGTTCGATACACAGTCTTATCCAATGACCTCATGTGCTCGAAATGAGTCGTGAATTATGAAACAAATAAATCTTGCACAGCAAGGACCTTGAGAAGCTCTTTCCCTTGCTTTGTGGGTGGGAGATTGTTTATAGACCATTCATCCATACAGTACCCATATATGGTGCTTTGCCTGCTGGTTCTGCTAATAACACCCAGGAGAGATGCAAATGAATATGCAGTGTTGGGGGGTAGGATTTTTTTTTTTAATGGCTGGAAGAGAGCTATGCATTAGAGTGTTTAGGAGTTTAGAGTGTTGAAGATCTTTATGTACTTTGTCTATGGACATAAGATTTAGATTTTCACATCTAATGAGTATGGCAAGTAGAGAACGCCAAGTGTGCTTCACAGAAGGTCAAGTATCTAAAGGCGCCAACATGCTTTTGGCAGTGAAAGCAAAGCTGACCTACCTATTGTAGCATGACAGGTCTGTTAGCATATAGCAGAATCATACCTGCTCAGTGCATTTTCCCTTAGGGGGTATAACACATACACTTCTAGCAACGCAAGCTTGATTTTCTTCATTACGTTCTGAAATGTCTCAGAATGCAAATCACAATTAATGTACACACTGCATAACCATAAAGAATCTGCCTCTATGGGCGAGTTTTCTCTTTCAGGTTAAACACTGTCATGGCAGAACGACACTCTGAAGACAATCCTGCTGAGCAAGTTAAAGTCAGCATGTTTATAGCTAACACAGGGCTCAACAGTAAAAAAATAAAAATAAAAATCTTGCTGTTCCAGTTGGGCCAGTAATTATGATTACTTGTCCAGTCAACATTATCACTGGCCCCACTACAAAAGAACTAATCCATTTTTATTTTCAGCAATGTACACTACTGTTAAGCAGTCTAGGGTCAGTAAGATTTTTTGTATATATTTTTATATATAAATGTATTTATTTTTGATAGACATCGGTTGTGCTCACCAAGGCTGCATTCATTTAAAACTATAGTAAAAATAGAAATATTGTGAAATATTATTACACTTACACTATATGTTAACTTATTTAATATTTTAATATACAATTAAATTTGTTCCTGTGAAGGCAAAACTGAACTTTCAGCAGCCGTTATTTTAATCTTCAGTGTCACATGATCCTTCAGGAATCATTTTAATATGCGGGTGCTCAAGAAACATTTCTCATTATTATCAATGTTAAAAACAGTTTTTGTGTAAACCATGATACTTTTTTTCAGGATTCTTTGATGAATAGACCGTTATTAAAGACAAATGTTTTTGAACATACGTTTTGTGACATTATAAATGTCTACACTGTCAGTTTTATCAATTTAATGCATCCTTGATGAAAAAAAAAAAAAAATTTAAAAACGATAAATTTATTCAAAATGTATTAATTTATTCAAAAAAAGTATTACTTAATACTGACCCCACATAGCATAGTCTAGTGTATTTATATAATGTTCCTTAATTATTTTTTGCTAGTGAATTTTTTATAATATTGCTTACAGTGGGTATAGAAAAGAAACACCCCCTTTATAATAATCACATTTTGTTGCTTTGCATCCTGAAATAAAGATGGACACTGTTGTGGTTTTATCCAGCTGCATTTACTCATTGCAACTTATAACATGCTAGTGAAAGATAAAACACCAAAAAAAAAAAAATAAAAAAAAATAAAACACAGAATCACTGAGTTGGAAAAAGGATCACCTCCTTCCTCCCTCCCTCCTCATTAAATTATATGGCCTCAACACCAAATGATATTTCTGGTGGAAATCCAATACAGCTCACCATTCACATAACAACATTCCTACAGTGAAGCATGGAGGTGGTAATATCCTGTTCTGAGGTGTTTCTCTGTAGCAGGGACTGAAGCACTTGTCAGGATAGTTGGAATAATGGATGGGGCAAAATACTGTCAAATTCTTGAGGAAAATCTGCTGCCCTCTGCCAGAAATATGTCAAAATATGAAGAAGGTTTACCTTCCAACCTGACAATGACCCAAAGCACACAGCAAAACTGAGCACACAGTGGTTGAAGGAGAAAAAGGTGAATGTCCTTGCATGGCCTAGTCAGAGCCCAGACTTAAATCTGTGGAATGACTTCAAGACTGCAGTCCACAAACGGTCACCATCAAATTTAACTGAACTTGAGCAGTTCTGCAAAGAAGAGTCAGCAAATATTGCAAAGCCTAGATGTGCAAAGTTAGTAGAGACAGAGACATATCCCAACAGATTAAAGTTCAGCAAATACTGACACAAGGGCAGGCACGTGCACAGGTAGGGCTCAACCTGTGCAGAGCACATGCCCTTTTTGCCCTTACACTCCGAAGTGCCCTTTTTTTGGTGGAGTTTTTTTTTTTTTTTAATCAATGCTATTGGTCACCCTTTACGTCTGTCTGTCTGTTTTACAAATATTTAGCAAATGAAAGTTCTTAAAACGAGCTTGTGTAAATCTTATTCGATCCTCAAGCTGTCAGTAAGCTGATAACTCCGCCCCCTCTATATTCATTGAATCAACTGAAGTTCCACAGCAGCCGCACAGTAGACAACAGCTGAGCTGAACAAAGTTTTGCGAAGGGTAAATAAATATCTTGTTGTTTGAATAAGTACTACTAAACACTATGTATATAAAGGCTCATATTTTATTTATTTGATGTCTGACTGACTCACTGACTGAGACATGTGGGACGTCGCCTGAGAGAGAGTCATAGCCAATACATAGCCAACACTTAAATAGCCTGTGCATACAGTAGCATTTCTTCTTTTATAAAATGCGATTTTGGCCAAATGCATTTTACCACAGGAAAAACTGAGCGCTCCGTCTATAAAGCTACAAAAACTAGTTTGTAACCTGTAGCTAGATGAAAATGTAATGTGAGGCGCCGTCGCCGTTTTAATGACGGACAAAAAACAAAATTTCGCAAACATTCGCTGGTCAAAAACTATATATTGATAAGTAATACAACAACATATAATTTTTTTTTTACCATCGGAAAATCATAACAGGTGCGCCCCCGCGCTGTTTCGTACTGGAACTTACACAAAGCGACGAGTGATCCTCGTCACCTAGATAACATGTATAAGAAATTTCTTCTTTGATTTATGATTGCTGATACACTTAATTTATTAACATTTAGGCTAATCATGTTATGGTATACTCTCCGCTCGTCCTCACGTGTATAAAATGTAGTAAAACATGGTTTTACTACAGTAATGTAGTAGTAACTAAAAAAAATTACAGAAGATCACTGTGAAATCTTTATATTTTATCATGCAGAATGTAATTCATGATTCATTCCAAGGCTTCATTTATTTGATCCAAAATACAGCAAAAACAGTAATATTTTTTTATATTTTTAAAATTTTAAATAACCGTTTTCTATTTGAATATATTTTAAAATGTAATTTATTTTTGTGATCAAAGCTGAATTTTCAGCATCATTACTCCAGTTCAGTACTCTTCAGTGTCACGTGATCCTTCAGAAATGCTTTTCACTGCAACTGTACTTTTCACACTATTTTTATTTATTTTTTCATTGCTGGCTTATTTTAGGGAAAGTGTAGTGAATAAGAAACCTTCAAGAGACCAACATCCCTGGTCCACCACAGTATCAAATTTTTGCCAGGTAGGCGGATACATGTTGGATATGTTATAGTAACGGTATGGCTATAGTTTCTTATAATCTGGAATTGAGTTGTACATAATTACTTAAATTATATTTCAAAAAAGTTTGTCAAAAATACTTGACTCATTGCTCACCCTTCCCCTCTTCTCAATGTCATTCATAATCATGTTAACCAAATAATACAAATTAGCTTATAAAACCAAACAGAATAGCTAAAAAAAGAGAATATATATAATTTTTTTTCTTTTTTAAAAGCTAATAAAAAAAATTCATAAAGTTCAATAAAAAAAGATTTTGGTTTCTGTTTGGTTTTATAAGCTAATTTGTATTATTTGGTTAACATGTTTATGTATGAGTCAAGTATTTTTTTTCTCTATAAATGCAATTTAAAAAAATAGGCAGTACACAAGAGCAATTCACAAACACAGGACCCTACAAATAATTATTGTTATTGAATTTGTCATGAAGATGTGACCATTTCTTCCTTTTATGCAGGCTTACTAAATAATCTTGATATAAAAAAGGGAGGGGGGTGCCCTTTTTCAGTTTCAGCACATGCCCCTCAAAAGGTCTGTGCACGGCCCTGCACAAGGGGGTGATCCTTTTTCCACCTCAGTGATTCTGTTTTTAATTTTTTTTCTGACATGTTGATGTTATATCTTTATATCAGTAAATGCAGCTGGATAAAACAAAAACTGTGCCAGTCTTCATTTCAGGCTGCAAAGCAACAAAATGTGATTATTTTAAAGGGGGGGTGATTCTTTTCCATACCCACTGTATATTCCTTTTTTCTTCTTTCTTCACAAAATGCTTTCAAGAAAAATTGCAAGTCATTTTTGCAATTACAGGGCAGTTGACCATCTTTATTGTTGAGCCTTTTAGCAACCTGAATAATAACACAGTTACATAGCACAGGCTTTTGAAGGTTACATAAAAAAACATACCTAAAACACATTTATTAGCAGTTGCATACCAAGACATCTTGGCATTTTTTGGCTGCTAAAGCTGTAATATCTTTAATGCATTTGAAAAACAACAGTAGTGACTGACCTGATTTGGTATACAAGACAAGAACATTAGTTCTGGTTCTCAGAAGTTTCTTGAAATCCTTGTGGTCACTGACTTTCTCTATGAGCGGAGACACCTTCGCTGCCTGCAGCGCAGATGACACTGCAACCTGCGGAGGTGAGAGACAGAGATCATCATTTTTAACTGTCAAGGCCAAACACCACGAAAGATTCAAAACAATATCTCCAACTGCATGCCAATATAACTGGCATTTGTGCAAAATTAAGTGTCAAACCATGATGACATGGAAGAAAAGACAACAGCCTGTACAAACAACATACCATAACAGTAGTTACATCACACCAATATATCCTTATATAACTCCTTACAAACTCTTTTCCTGACAAACAACTGGAAAAGAGTTTAGTGAATTCAGGGTTAGCCACAAAACAGGAAATGCACTACAAATATTCTGAAAAATGACCTTAAAAAATAGATATATAAAATAAAATAAAACTTTCTCACAATAGTACCCCAAAACTAACTAAATAAATATAAAAAATAAAATTTACTAAAATAAACTTTCTCACAAAAGTGCCTCAAAATAGCTTCTGAAACTGTGCTCTGATGTGAGACTTATGTGTTGCCCTATGGTGGGACAACATGCTCTCTCTGCCACACTCTCCATCAGTCTTCCCAGCAGAGGCATGCCATTCTGAGTTTGGATGAAGCTGAGCCGATAAAGCGACAACAGATAAAGGTGCTGTCATCTAAGGAAGAGGAAAATGACAAGATCAGACAGACCATGTCACAAACTGAGACACTGACCCAGCCTATCACACCTCTTTATCATCTCTCTATGCCACATGCTTAAAATGAAAAGACACTACCACAATGAGCAGAAATTAATGCTCAACCGTTAGTGGACAAGACAGATCAAATGTTTTTTACAAAATGACATGTTGAAGGAAAACTCATTTAGTCTGTCGGGATGATTTTAATAGCTGATCAAAAGTCTTTGTGTATATTTGTAGCATTTCCATTTCTACATACCAGATACTGAAGAGAAAATTGCAAAGAAAAGTAAAGATAGCAATAGTTAAACTTTTTTTTTTTTTTTTAATAGAACCACTCCTTATGACTGTAAATACAATTTTCCCACATGTGACCTCATCAAAACCACATTGCACTTAATGGTGGCTGAACTTTAAAGGGGTTTTATCATAAGGAAACCAAATTTACCTCGACCTTTTGAGATAAGAGCTTGATGCACATTGAAAACACGCCAACTTTCAGAACTCAAAACTTCCTTCTCGTGCCAAAACGAGACTAAGCTGCACAGACATTTGAATTTATCATCTGCCCCTCTGCATCTCTTCCAAAAGGCATTAGAAATGGGCAACTGAATTTCATTTTAAACACATTCACCGATCATTTCAGTCTGATTTCAACAGTATGTGTGGTGCATAGAGTGCCGCAGTGATGTCATATATTTGTAGGCCAACCCAGAAGTTAGCATCACTCTGGTTCCCTCGACAAAAACCCAATAGGATTTTTCCACTGACTTTTGGATTATTGCAGAAAGTAAGCTGTTACCAGTATTATAATTCTTACATGATTCCGTATTTACATTAAAATATAACAATTCATAAATAAAAGTTCTTATAAATAAATAAAATATATTTAGAATAATTTGATATGAATAACAATAATGCAAAATTCAGTTTCATGGTTATTATAGGTATTATTATGTATTTAAATATTTATGGACGTACATTTCTCAATTCAACTGCCACTGGAAAGTAAAAAGCATATTTTCTGTAGATTAAAGACAAAGAGTAAAGGATCAGAGAAAACGCTCTTATCCTCCTCACATTTAATCAACTCTGTATGAGCAAATGGGGTCCAGCAGTGTGGACAACCTGTGCCGACTGGGTGACACCCCAGTGGCCCCAGCACCTTGAGAGTGTGTGAAGATGACAGTCAGGGCTAATTAAAGTACTGCAAAGCTGAGGGACCTGAGAAATCACACCTCCTCTGACTTCAGCCATGCTGACGGGGGAGCAGAAATGTCAGACCAACTCACTGAAGTGTTTGAAAGAACCATCTTTCTTTCATCAAGTTACTCAAGTCCAACATTAACTTTGAATGGGTTATATCATAAAAGATGAAAAATAAGACGAAATGGCTCGTTCTGAATTACTCTGCACTTTTTGACATCAGGTAGAATATAGTAGAACCACATTTAGATGTCAACATATGCTTATTTGGTTTTCAAAACTTTGGCTCAGTGAGACAATAAGAAAGCACAGCAATATACTGTATTGCTAAAAACAAAAATACAAACCAATAAGAGTAAATAAAGTCCAAACTTGTGCTGTTCCAGGCTCTGTGTAGCACCTCCTGCTCTGCATTTGATTACAAGGGATCCCAGCATTAGAAAAGAGTGGCTTCATTTTTAAACAAAATCTCTGAATGGCACATTTCAGTACAAATTGGTTTGCAAACCTTTCACAATGTAATTCATGCTTAGCAAAGAGCCTGTTATTGAAGAATGGAGCAATGCAAACTATATTGAACCTGACTGCAAATGCTCTTCCCAAAAATAAATGCAGCAAAGTGCTCATTCCTAGAAATCTCATTTATTGAAGAAAGTGTTTAAGTCTTAAGGGCAGGGCAGCAAAATCTGTCCTGTTGAATTATAAGGGTCAGAGAGGGTGAAAAAAAAAAAAGCTGTAATAGCTGTTATCTGCTGTAATAAACATTGACTGCCATTACACCTTGGAACTAAGGGAAAATTAAAATGATAGAAGTAGGATGATATGACCTTTTTAAAAACATATCTCTACAGTATTTGCATTGTTAAAAAAGACACTAATGTTAATAGCACTGAAAAAGTCTGCACATGGTAGAAGTCTGATCTTTTCTCAAATTACCCATCTTTAAAACTGAAATGTACAGTTTCAGAATAGAGACTGCAGCATTCAACTACATTCAGAGACAAAAGAGTCAGTGTTCTACGTCTAGTCCCATCAGGTTTCTGTCCCTATTTGGTGCATTCTTCAAACGCTCTGTCCAAACCTGACAGTCGACCGATAGAGCGGGCCCATTACTGTCTGGCAATCTTCATGTCCCGTACCTGTTACAAAGACTTTCATTTGGCTTTCCCTTAGCAGTGGTGTTCGACGTGGGTATTATCCTAACAATGCCAGTTCTTTCACAAGACGGTGATTGTTATTCGTCCACTGAACAGCTTTGAGAGACAGGCCTTATCGAGTCCCGTCGATCAATGTGAAGTGAACAGAACAGGTTGGGGAAAAAAACCCACACGTTGTGCACCACTATTTCATCTGATGAGCAGCTACGGCTCAAGGGAGTGAAGAGAACATGCAGGAAAGGAATGGGGTGATGGAGGAACACATTCTGCATATTCTGAGCTGAATCTGTTTGAAGGAGCTCCTTATGGACTCTTCAACTCAACACGGATGGTCTGCAAATCATTAACTAGGGAATAAACAATTCTTCAACAGATTGTCTGGTATGGAATTAAACATTTACACTACTGTTCATTGAGATTTGTCTCTTATGTTCAAGCTAATTAGTTTTCTATTTTAATATATATTTAAAAATGCAATTTATTAATGTCATGGCAAAGCTGAATTTTTAGCAGCCATTACTCCAGTCTTCAGTGTCACATGATCCTTCAGAAATCATTCTAATATGCTGATTTGGAAACATTTCTTATTATTATCAATGTTGAAACCGTTCTGCTGCTTAATATTTTTGTGAAAACTGTGATCAATTTTTTCTGGATTCATTGATGAATAGAAAGTTCAAAAGAACAGCATTTATTTGAAATAATGTTTTTTTGTTTGTTTGTTTGTTTTTTTGTAACAACTTAAAAGTCTTTCCTGTCACTTTTGATCAATTTAAAGTGTCCTTGCTGATTGAAAGTATTAAGTTCTCACTCTCAAAAAATAACTCTTACTCACCCCAAACCAACAATAAAATATAATAAAATAATCCATATCTCCTGAAGACATACAATAGCTTTAGTGATGAACAGACTAAAACAGAAAATCTGTTTACTTTCAAATCTCATGACCAACATGCAATGCAGCAAATATGAAATTTATTGATCACACATATGACTTCAGAACACCACATTAAAGCACCCAATTTATATGGACTATTTTATGTCTTATAGCTTAAATGTATAGCTCAACCAAAAAAAAAAAAAAAAACTTATCCTCAAGTTTTCAGTTGTCCCCAATGACTCTCATAGTATTGGAAGTCAATGGGACATCAAATGTTTGGTTACCCACATTCTTCAAAATATCCTCTTTCGTGTTCAGCAGAAGAAAAAAATTCATACAGGCTTTGAAAAACTTGAGGGTGGGTAAAGGATGACAGAATTTTCATAAACCTTACAAATCTACTTTACTTGTATGGAAAACAGAAGCTCGGACATTCTACCTAACATCAACTACTGTAATTCACAGATGAAAGAAAATAGCTTGGAATAAAATGGGGGGTAAGTTAGCAATAAAAAACTAATTCTCATTCAATAATATTGTCCATTTTCCAATTTCTCCTTTCCCCACAAAAATACTGTTTTAAATTTGCAAAGCTCTTCTATAGCACAGTATATGATTCCTCAGCGTTCTAATTATGTCCAGCATGTTGTATATGACCATAGTTTATGGATGCTAGCACTCCTGCTATTAATCTTTGGCTCAAGGACACCAGCATTTCAGCAGTGGACCTTGCTGACATGTTTTGCACAGCATGGGAAACACTTAAACAAAAAGTGATCTGCCATACATCAACCCAAAAACATCTTGCTTAATCAGCAGTGGAAGCTGTCATCAAGTCTGCTTAATAAATAAAATCTCATTTCCACATTTAGGGTCTCACTGATTCAGCATAAACCGTGCCGTTCCTCAAACACGCGCCTTCCTCCTGCTGAGCAAAACAACACAGGGGGCTTCAGCTCTGCATAGCTGACGTAGGTAATTCACGAACAGAAGGAAATTACTCCACAACTCCACAAACGGTTGATCTATGAGTCAAACGTTCTCACACGCTGAGTCACAGTAGTTTACTGTACAATTAGCTGTGTCCAGGACCAAGCAATGTGGGATCGGGAAGGTGGGGGGGGGGGCGCGCGCTGTAATCAAGATTAAGAGATTTTATAAATTGTTCTGACAAGCGTGAGGGCTGGAGGGAAGCACAGATAGCAAAGAGCAGTTTCTCTTCCCCCACCCAACCACCACAAAGTCCCAACAGTTCAGGAGAGTACTTTTGTTTGCGGTGGCAGGCACAAAACAGGATGCGAGACAGGAAAGCTCCTGTGTAATGAGAGCTGACTGACGTGGCAGAGCGGCTATTAGTGTTCAGTGTTGAGGACACAACCCACATTGATTCACAGATCAGTTGTGGAACATGGTTGATGCACTTTAAACTGAAGCAAATGTGGGTTAAATTAGCTTGAAACCTTACAAGCTCATTTCTGTCATTTTTATCAAGAGGAGAACAAGGAAGAAGGAGACGATAACGCTCTGATCAAGGTTATTGCTACTGTAAACATAAGCCACACCCTAACACAAACTTTGAGATAAATTTTTTTTTTTTGCATAAAATATTATCATAATAGAGAAGTAGGAATATCAGCTGGTTCCACATATCTTCATATGTTGTTGATAAATGGGTCAATATAATGGGTCATATTTTGTAAAAATACAATTTAAAACACAAGTGCCATTTGTATTCATGTTGGCATATTGAAAAACACTCATATTAGTCTAAATAAGACTTTGACTTACGATTCTATAAGTGTTAAATGCAATGGTTACTTGATATACACATAAGATAATACACATGAGCATACAGTATAAAACTTCCTTATCATTTTCAATAAAGTTTCCAAACATATTTCTCGTGCATCAAACTTATGCATGGATATCAACAAGTTTCCTTGGAGTTTCTTCATTGGTCATTAACAAAAAAAATTCTAATTGCTGCCATTTTCCACAAAGAGTTAAAAAGGTCTTCCTTTTTTTTTTTTTTTTTTTTTTTAATTATTATTATTTTTATTCTTTTGTTATCACAAGATAGCAATGGCTTCCTGCATGTTGATTACATTTATTTTAATCTGCTGGATAAGACTTTCAACAAAGACTTTTAACAATTAATAATAAAATATTAATAACATTTTACTTCTTACTAGTTTACTAACGTTACACTATACATCTGTTTTTTTTTTTGAGAAATAATAAAATATTTTTCTCTCTTTTTTATTTTTTTAAATTTTACACAATTTTCAGATAGTTACACATCAGTTGAAAATCAAAACTTCAAAATGATAATTAAGACACTGAATACTCGTTCATAAAAAATAAATCACAGATACATTTCCTATCACCGACATTAGTGAATCTTTTTGACATCAGATAGTTGCTAGGGATCATTCGATGCTGACGCACGTGAAGCTCACAGCTGCATGTGTATAAACACCGAAAACAAGACACGAGAACTGATGAATGAGACGGACTGATCTGAGTCTCTCTCTTCTGCTGTCAACTCTGGGCTACTGCTGCAAGAGGGACAGAAGATCATTCCCTTTCCTTTCGTTTTCATCTTACGTCAGACAGAAAACATCTGTCCGATATGCGCATTTAACATTACTGATTATCGATCTATCCGATTCCTTTTAAACACTCACCAATGTCAGGAATAAGAACATTTCGATCAGTCTCCTACGTCTCCCGTATCGGTTCCAAGAAGCCATGATGCGCTGCCACGTCTGCTTCTTCTTCTTCTTCTTTTTCTTGGCTTTTGCAACTTGTAATTATTGCATATTGCCACCTACTGTACAGGAGTGTGTAGAGGGACTTGGCAGATACTTTCTTAACTTATTTAGGGGAGAAAAAAAAACCTTTAGGTTTCAAATTCTTCTTATTAATCCCGTATTTCTAAGAAAAACAAAGCTTTGAGTCTATTTCTTTCAATCCCTCGTTCCCTAAGACTATCTTCAATTTTATTTTCTTCTTCCATTCCCTGCCATTTCTGCCTGTATTCGTGGTATTTATTGCATCTAAACGAGACGTGTTCTACATCTTCCTTGGTTTCTGCCACCTCTGGCTACGCAAGCACAGTCCATATTCCTCCAAATCTTTGATGAACACAGTGCTTCTTAGAAAATGTAGTTTCTTCAGAATTGTAGTTTATTGAGGCACCTGTAAACGGGTACCTGCAGGTGCGCCGGATAGGGGCAAATAGTGGAACAGAGTAACAGGGGCCCATGGCAAAGGAGGGGGGGCCCCCCAACACCCCCACCCTGAATGTGATTTTGAGGGGTCCCATAGCCAATTCAGTGCACAGGTCCCAGAATTCCTAGCGACGGCCCTGGATAATTCATTACTTCACTGGATACTCTGGATACACTGGAAATCACAGCAGATTTTAGAAATAATTGTAAATGTTAAATGGTATAGTAAAAACTAGGGACACAACTGTAAATGTTCTTTGATCACTGACAAAAAAATCTTCCATTTTGACCTACAGATTGATGAACATCTCTAACAATCAGAATAAACCATTCTTTTGCCATGTAATGTCATTTGACTAACTGCAGTCAGTGGTTGCCAAGTAAAGCAATTTATCAGCAGCCTAATTAACCGGCAGTCAGAAGTATCAGTTTTATACATTTTTATTTAACAATACTTGACTATTTTTCAAACTGTTCCAAGGTAGTTCCTCAGTGTTGCTATTTCGTTACCCTATTAATAAGTATTTTCTTATGTTTTCATGCCTCATTACTTAAGGAAAGGTCTTAATAATAGGCCTATAGTAACAATTATCGTATCATATTTGTATTGTTCGTGCTAATGCGTCAGACACACTGTAGTGCCACCACCTGGATGTGACAGTGGTACCACACAACTGTCTTAATTGCACTTCCCCCAGCTGCTTAATGCATATTGCAACTTGCAGTGTTTGGGCATAATGTAATTCCACAGTAAGCCTATGCCTTTTTTTTGCTAATTTATTTATAAAACATGCATTTAAAATTAAAATTGTTGAACAATTGAAATGTTCATGAATGTTTATAGGCCTATCTATTTTTTTCATTAAGCTAAATCTATATATCTTATAAAAATATGTGGACTACTAAATAAGCCAAAAATGCTTTTCAGCTTCTTTTGACATATTTAGGGGAAATAAACATTGAGTAGTCACATTATTAGAATGATTAGCAATTACTCATTTCATTCTTATACTGTAACTCTCTATAATCTCGATAATCTATATCTGCAATCTGTCTGGAATGGACTTTAGTTTTCTTAGCAGTTTCAAAAACGAATTAACATTTTTTAATTGATACAATTTTAGGGGAAAATATTTGCCATCTAGAAATGATTTTCAGGGTTACTTTTTTACCGGTGGATGTTTTTTTTCCCTAACCATATATATATATTTAGTGACCTTTTTCCACCAAGTACTGGTTAATTTCTTACACTGCTTCTAACTAAGTCCAATTTCTTCACTAATAAAAGATGCCCCAAGATAATACCATGTATTTGGTATCACTGTAAACCCATGTGCTTTTGAACATTCTTTGATAATTCTTTGAAATGCTTTGTATAAGCCTGTACCATGAAAATACAGTGGTATATGAATATGGTAATTGTTCAGTACCACATATAAAAGTATCATGCCATTTCCATATAACATGGTACAATGGTACATCATGAGTATCATGGTACACCATTGTATAATGATACAATGGTACATTGTGAGGGTTTATTGACTTCACCACACCAAAACCAAAGCATGATTATATGCCATATTGCCTCTTATGGCAACATTGTGATTGTGAGATCCAAACAGTTAATTAATTGCCATGGTACCTCGCTGATTCTAGGGACAGACTATCCAGTCTGAAAATAGGGGTGTTGCTGAATCCCAAATGACAATGTCTTATTGATCATTTGAAACAGGTTAACAGAAACGTTTCTATTACAGAAATGTATGTAGAAAGTAAAAGGAGAGCTTTAACAGCTAACGCAACCACTGTGCCAAACATTTGAGCTGGAGCTTCCTAACAGAGTTTGCACCCCCATTCGTTTGAATTGCAGCTGCCCTTTTGTAGTAGCCTCCCCTTCCAGAACAGCGCAGTGAAGCAGCTGCAGGTCGATCGGTGGAAGTCATTCACAGAAAAGAGATACAGCACAGGAGATCTACGCAAAGCGGAGTTTGCGGTTTATGCGTTGCGTTTTATGTACGGCAGAGTTTACTCCAGAGGAAGAACATCAGAAGGTAAAAACACTCTCAGATATCATTACCTCACATTAAAATGTACTTATTTATAGAAGCCGCCTCTAATGTTCTTGGAGTAGGATGATACTGTTAAGTACTTTCTGAACTTCTGTGGTCAAGAGTTCTGCGGCCAGATTATACTGATTGCAACATTTCAGCGAATCTCTGTGATTTTTTATTTAGCTAGGCCTATTTTTTTTTAATCTGGGAAGAATATAAACATATGTTATATAATTTAATTTATTTTTGTTTCATTAGAAATACCAAGATTTTTAAAGTAGCCTATGTTTTTAATAAACATTTGCCAGTGGGTTCGCATGTATCAGTAGCAATTTCAGTATAGCCTAATTTAGTTGCTTTTTATAATGAGACTGCTGGTTATCTAATAAAACCTTGTTTATAGGCACATTTTCTGTCTTTATGGTGTTAACAAAACCCTAATTGGGAATGTTATGTCTTTTAAACAGTCCCCCTCTCTCAGTTTTCTCAAAGAAAGGTAAATGTAACATATGAACACAGTATTCAGTACAGTATATTTTTATCCTGACACGGAATTTACTCGCTGCTCACGTTCTGTTCAGGATCTGAGGAATTTCGCTTTGGATTCGAAACGCTCAAGCTCCCAGCAAAACACGCTGCATTTCACTCTCCTTTATCATCGTTTGGCATTTGAGGGACATATTTGTACTTTTTATAATCTACTTTTAATCTACTTTTGCACAGGATTTGCGAATAAGATTCTCAGAAGAGGTGGAGGGGAAGGTTTTCTCTCAGCTACACCTATAGCCCACATATCGTTGTTTTCGCGCAACTTCACAAGACTTAACAGAAAGCCTATTCGTATTTTATTTGTTATTTGAATACCGTAACCAGTATTTAGCTTTTTACTTATTAATTTCTTTTTAAAACAATCGTGAGTCACTATGTTTGACACTGAAAGACACTGCCAATCAACTGTCAGATATGTGAATGATGGGCAATGGTGGATGTTATTCAGAGACATTTTAACAGGCTACAGCTTGTATTTTTCTTAGGCACATACAGCAAACAACAACAACAAACAAACAAACAAAAAAACTAACGTTTCTTTTATATTGCGCCTTTCTATAACTTTAGCTCGCTTTACAACAACAAAACAAAAGCGCCAATGCAATGAAAATGCAATGAAAACAGAGGCAATCTACAATAAAAAGAGTTAAGAACAGTAGGCTACTATATTGAGCAATGTGAATATGTATCAGCCTACATAAACAGTATCAAATCTAATGACAGTTTACTTATATTTTAGGACATGTAGGTGGGAGCTGAACTTATTTTGTGGGTCATATCTGCAATACATGTTTCTTGGCCGTTTTAACTCCCCATTCTGATTCTCGCGCATTTGTATAATGAGCTCAAATCTGTGCTTCGGCTTTGTTGCACAAAGTGGCTCAATTTTCATTTTTTTTTTTTTTTTTTTTTTTTTTATCATTCCCAATGATAAAACCTAGCCTTTTTAAAAATTTGACTTAATTTTAAACCCGCTTTACTTTTCACTGTCGTTTGGGCTGAAATGATTGCATTTTGGTTTGCATATGATGTTCATGTTCTCTTCGCGAGCCGGGGAGCAGGTGTAGGCTACAGAACATAGATTGCAGCGCTGGTCAAACACGGTAGGGGGCAGTGTCGACTCTTATACCCAAAACACTCTCTCATAAGAGATGGCTGATAGCACACAAACGGAAGGAAAATCACCTGTTGGCCAGGAACAATCTAAATCAGGGGAGCTACATTTTGGAATCTACCTTCCTCCGGAGCTTTAACTCCAATCAAACATACCTGAAGCAACTAATCAGGGTCTTTTGCTTCATCCCAGAGTAATAACAACAATTTTGTTGTAATGTAATCAAAAGCAAATGATTGAGCGGTTCAAATCTGTTCCAATCCTTAGATTTCTCATTGTTGGCTAAGTAGGGATTAATGATAGATGCATGTGATGTTCTTTTAAGCTAAAATCAAAGAGCTTTTATGTATCAAGATGTGCAAGCTTACATGCTCTCCCAGGACAACATCAAGGTTTGATTTAAGACTGATCAGCACATTAGTTTGGAAAATGAAGGGGCTTGAAAGGAAAATCATTATGGATCCAGATAAAGTATTCTCAAAAAAAAAAAAAAAAAAAAAAAAAAAACATTTGCAGCTTGCTTTGAACTCAGTTTCATCCTTGATAGTGGTAGAGTGAATGAATCCTAAGATATTTCCCCATTGTTAAACCTTGAGAACCCATTGTCTTTCATTTATAGTGAGAATAAATTAGGTCTGGTTTGGTATGTTTAGCTTGACTGTCCTCAGGGGGATTTGGAGATTTATTTACACACGCTTACTTATTCTAATCAAGCACCGTCTGTCCACTTATTCTTACCAAAACACCCCTCACCGCAATGTTTATATGGATGCCTCTTGGAAAAGCATGTATATGTTGGGTTTGTTTAGCTGAGGCTTCACTAGGATCAAGCATCTCAATTGTTTATTAATGATGCTTTATTCTTGGGTTCTTGATCAGGATTTCTATAGGTTCAGACTATGCTTTCAACATCAATTTCAAGAGAGAACCTCAAGGGGGTCCTTATAGTATGACTCACTCGCAGAGGTCTGACACTCCACAGCAGATTGTCATCACTCATGACGAAGGAAGTCTGGCGCTATTGTGCATGTCTATGTGTGCCTGAGGCAGCTTCGGAACATCTCTTTTAACCGAAGAGGCTGTTTGTTTACCAGTCCACTAAAGGCTTTGTGTATAAGTATTAATATTCATATAGCTCTCCCCCTCCCACCACTACCACATGTGTCAATCTATTCATATGTTTTTGTAGTGCATGAGGCCTCACTTTTCAAATGTAAAGTAGGTTTTCATGTGTAATGATCTTATGAGATCCCTTGTCAGTTTGTAAGTGATTAAGTAGTGGCCTCATCTGGATGTCGGTTAGTGAGTGACATCCATAGAAGGAATCTGATCATTTGCATTTGATATCAGCATAAATTATTTTAGCGCTTGGGAAGTAATGACTTAGTAGCCCTTATCAAAGTTTTAGCGATGCATACGTAAGATGTGCCATGTGAATTATTTCTGATGTGGAGTCATCATTTGAGAGGGACAGTATAGATAAAAGTTTAATGGGAAAGAACTTGATCTGACTGGCAATAGATATAACTGCATGGAATAGAGTGTCAATGTCAAGTGTACTTCTGTCTTGTTTTGGGGTTAGTGAGTTGTTTGAACTTGAAAATTCTGTCATCTTTTGCTCACCCTCATTTCCTTCCAAAACTGTAAGACATTTTTTTTTTCTGAAATATTTTTCCATGCAATGGAAGTCAATGGTCACCAAAACAGTTTGGTTTCCAGCATTCTTCAAAATATCTTTTGTGTACTGCAGAAGTATTAAAGCCACACAGTTTCTGAACATTATGAGAGTGAATTAGGTGTAAAGTCATATAAAGTTCCCTCTGAAAATCTGTCAGCAGATTCTTCATGCTCATAATACAGTTTTACACATTCATTAATGTCTGTAGAACATTTTCACTATCATAGCTATTCTATATTAGATCTCCTCAAGGCACCAAGAATTCATCTTTCTGAACTATCCTAATGATATCTTCCATAAGAACCGGTCTGCTAATATGTTCTAGTTAAAGTGTGTGTGCGCGCTATGCCTGAGTTTCTAAGTAAAGTCAGTTAAGGAGCCATTCATGAGTCGACATCATTCAAAACACTCTTTATTATCACTTTTTTTTTTCCGCTTTTGAGAGAGAAATTACATGTTTAGTTCTTGAATGTTAAGCTAAAGTCAGTCTAGGAGCTGGAACTTCCTCTGTTTCAAAGCATTTTAGAGGTGTGTAAGGTAACTGCCAGTGTAGGCTGACATTTTCTGACCTGACACATTGCTTGAGTTTTTTTAAACCATGTTTAAAGGAAGGTTTCTAACAGGCACTTCTAAAAGGTCTCTTAGTGACGTTAGCTGTGTAATAAGCATAATAATCTCTGATACTGCCCTGCTGGTTATGTATCCTGAAAATGATTTTTCATTTGGCATTTCCTTTTTCTTGCATCGATAACAAGCCTCCACAAGCTTTCATGCTCTGCAATTGGCCAGTGTTTTATTTAAAGGAGAAGCTCACTTCATTGCCATGGTATCATTTACTCACCCTCCACTTGTTCCAAACCTGTTTCAGTTTCTTTCATCAGTTGAACACAAAAGAAGATATTTTGAAAAATGTTAATATCCGAACAGTAGATGGGGCACCATTGACTTTGAAAGTAGGAAAAAAAAACTATTGGAACTCAATGGTACCCATCAACTGTTCAGATAACATATTTTTCAAAATGTCGTCTTTTGTGTTAAACAGAAGAAAGAAACTTATACAAGTTTGGAACAAGGGGAGGGTGAGTAAATGATGATGGGATTTTCATTCTGGAAGTGAACTACTCCTTT
Source organism: Cyprinus carpio (assembly GCF_018340385.1). NCBI lineage: Eukaryota > Metazoa > Chordata > Actinopteri > Cypriniformes > Cyprinidae > Cyprinus > Cyprinus carpio. The sequence goes on along the minus strand of NC_056580.1, from coordinate 21,284,735 downwards.
AATCTTCCCATCCTGGTAGCCATGCCTGTTTCTGCCATGTCTCTGTGTTAGCTTTTGAAAGAAGCTTCTTAATGTTTTACCAGTTTTCATAATGTAGAGAGTATAAATGTACGTACATGATAAATATGAACTCTGTGTAAAACTTGACATTCTCTTTATTTATTATTATTATTGTTCTTGTTATTTTGCCAAGAGTTTTCAAAAGCCTACTCTGATGCATTCTCACATGACAAACTAGCAAGTGCTTATGAGGATGAATAGGGCATTAAACTTAAATGATTCATGTTCATGTACACATACCTCTGCTTTCCACATACAGTATGTTCAAAATTATTGCCAGGCAGAAAGCACCTCAAAAACTCTCTGTTAGCTAATTAAAGAATCTGACTGTGGACCATGGTCATATTCTCGTTTGCTGTTTACATAGACCGTCATTAAGTGATACACTGATATAAAATCTGTAAATTTCTGTCAAATACTGTCAGATTTATGTTTTTTGCAAGTAAAAGCTTTGAAATAGAGAGAGAGAGCCAGAGCCATAATTAACTCGACCATTCAAAGAATTATCATAGTTTAGCCCCAGTGGCTTGTGAGGCAGAAATGCGACATATCCTGAACCTGTGGTGCTGTTGGTTCTGAAAGAGGAAACTTAGCTTATGGCGTTCCCAGGCCGTCTCCGAACGGGAATAAAGGTTTTTGTGATGTTCTCTATTTTGATCCCCTGATTGGTTTGAATTGTTGCTTTTCATGAAATGCTTCATTATTGTTCTTGCTATCAAGGGGTGGAACAGAAGGAGTTTGGTGGCCTTTGGCTGCTTCTCAAGAATATTGTAGGAACGCCCTGCTGTCTTTTGTTTGTCAAGGGGGTAGGGATGGTGGGATGTGTTGAATTAAATGTATTCCCCAAACAGTTCATCTGGAGCTAGGCTGGAAAAACAAATCGTGTTGATGGATTATCATCTTGGTTTGTTCATTTTTCATAATACGTGGTTGCATATTGTTTTCAAATGTGCAACTGTCCATAGCGCAACCCTTCAGAATGTCAGAAACATGGTGTGGATGAATGGCGGGGTGCTACTCCGTCTGTGAAATGTGATCTGTGATACGGCTGAGCTGCTCGATGTCTGCAGCCCTAATTAATACTTGATGTGATTGAAGGCGCTCAATTTGTCTGGAGTCTTATCTTGTCAACACGTTTGTTGTTGTTGTGTTTTTTTTTTTTTTTTTTTTTTTGCCAAATGTCTTTCAGACAGACGGCAGCTGAAATACAACAAACAATTAAGCCTTGGAACTGACAATTACGTTCTGTGTTGTCATGGAGATGTTTCTACACAAATCAAGCGAGACGCATTGCTCACTCTTGTGGGTTCTAATTAAACGAACGCTACACTTCCTTAATCCCACCTTTTTCGCAATTGAGAAATCGTGTCTCTTAGCAGGCTGAAGTAAGTTTTCTCTCAAGAGTTCCTGTCAGCTCCTGAAGCCAGTGAGATGAGTCGCGAAATGTCTTTAATAAATAACAGATGTCTAGATGCAAACGCTTCCACTTTGAGAAATCAAGTTATCTGTTTGTCGTTTGTTATAGTGAACAGTGGATTGTCAATTTAATATTTGCAAGGCTGGTTTTCTTCGGCCCGCTGTCAAGGGAGGGATGCAGTTGTATGTAAGCGGACGTGAAGGAATGCATCTTTTCATTGGCATTGTTCGGTCGAAGGAAGCTTCAATGAGGAGACGGGGAAAAGGGTAGAGACCAAAATGCTCCCACAGTTGATTTGCCCATTGTGGGGGAGGAACACTATTCCCATTGATGGTGTTGTTGGTGAAGCCCCGAAAAGCTGGAGAAAGGGGGCCCATTCAGTGCAATGGGTGACCCTGCACAACTATGGGAGCTGGGTGTTAGTGCTTTTGTGGAGCACGGTGGGAACATTGTCCCCATTCTAGTGATTTAATACCCCAGGTCCGAGGCACTTTGCTATCTCCCCTAAAATGTTCATGTTCTGTCCTATATCTTTTTCATAAGGTAAAATGTCTAGTTATAATACCGCTCGTCTATTTCTGTTGGAAAAAGGTGAATGAGCAATTTGCAGTCAAATGATCTGTATTACCCTATGGATATGGAAGCCTATTTCTAACTCGGTGTGAAAAATAAAGCTGGTAACTGTGAGATAAAGTTTAAAATAAGACATAAAATCACATTGTGAGTTATAAAGTCATGAAGATGAGAGATTTCAAGTCAGCTTACCTTTTTTTCCACTCTAAAGCAAAAATCAGCTTTCATATCGACAGGATGGCCCGGAATTAGTGTGAATAAAATACTGTTGTTACTATCTTAAATACATTTTAAACAGATTCACCACAGTTCAGATGTTTGAGTAGCCAGTAACAAGTAACAAGCTGTTTTTTCCAAGAAGTGTGACAAAATGCTACATCAGTGTTTGAAATCGGGTAATAATAGAATGTTCTCCTAGAATGTTTCATATTTAAGCATTGGAAGTCCAATTCATTTAGCTGATGGTCGTCTAGAAATATTGTTACAGAAAAACATTTTGCTAAATGGTTTTAATTGTGTAAATTGGGGTGTTTTAAAGTTAAATCATAAGGTAAATTACGTATAATTTCAGAGCTTTCCAGAGCTGAGCTGTGAGAAACAAGATGGCCTTAAATTACTTAAATTATGAACACAAATGTAGAGCCCACACTCTACAGATATAGAATTTCTACTTTCTGACCTATCACTGTCACTGACAGTCCACTGAGAATCTTTAATCCAGTGCTTGTACACCTGATATTTATCCCAACTTCTAAAAGAAATCGAGAAATCAATTTCATTCAGCTCGGCTAAATAAAAGAAAGGGTTATTATTTAGTTTGACAATTCTTTTTCATCCTCTGGCTAACAGTCATTTTCAGAAGTGTATGAATGATATTTAATTTGTATAGGTAATTCGAAAAGGCCACAATAGCCTGGCATATTTCCAAAATGTTGATTTGAATGGAATGTCTTTAAGATCCAGAATGACAGACCATGTAAACTCTGGCTGTAAAATTAGATATTAATTGCCCTTTGCTTTCAGTCACTTTTGAATACAGCAAGACAGATGAACAAAAGGCCTCAGAATGGAAAAAGCCACCAGAGTCACTTATCAGGTGCATTCAAGATTCATGCCGTGGATCGAGCCTTTTATCTTTCTGATCTGAAGTGATCTTCCTCTTGGGGCCTTGCCTTTCTTCCAGACGTGGATTTAATATGTCTTACACCCCGTAAGTATATAAATTGCCCCCTTGAGGGAAAAAACGAAAATCGGACTAGGTTTCCATAGCCGTGGGAAAAGTGAGTCATATTTGGCCTTATGTTGAGTCAAGAAGTGTTTAAGCATACCACAGATTTAAAGAGATAGGCTTACTATCTCTATCTTTACAGATTTAAAGAGATAGGGTTAGTACATTAAGGAAGTTCATACCTAGAAGACTACATTTATGTTTTGGCTGTTGATCATTCTGTAGTCTATAGTCATACATTTAGCACCAAGAACTTCTTTTCTAGTTAAGTCTAGCCTGTATGTAGTGTGGTTGGTTGCTGTTTAGTGATAAGAAGTAGCTCTCGGTTGGGCCACAAAGGTCTGTCTCAAACACATCGACAGACAGAACCTTGTTCAATAAATAATAAAGTTCATGCAGATTTATGACCAAAACTGGTGAGTTATGGGAAATCTGAAGGCTCGGCTTTTGCTGCTAGTTTGTTGGAAATAGCAAAGAGGGAGAACGCTTAGTGGTGTAAATGTTGACGCATCAATGACATGGCTTTTCATCATCTGCATCAAAAAACTAAAAAGCCACTACTCTGCAAATAACAAAAACTAACTAAATTCAAGAAGAATATTAGTGAGATCTAGGAATGATTTATGGTTGTTTTGTGAGCTGAATCAGTTTATTAATTGAAAAGCTCTAATCCAAAAATAATGATTCATACTGGATTAGTCGGTATTAGGAATGTGAACTGAATTGTTCAGAGAAGTTTTGTGAACAAGTGATTTATTGAAAAGATCTAATTCAAAATCTCATTCATCTTCTCTCATGGACTCTCATACTGTAAAGATTGTGAAATATATTTTTTATGTTTATATTACCAAGATACGTGGACATTGCTTGCTAGTTAAATGTGCAATGTGATGAGATCATGTGACAACAATGTAGTATAGTACAGTTTGAAATGTTGATTTTGGCATAATGCATTCTATTTCACATGCATTGTATGGTGAGAAGTGGTTACCGCTCAAAGATCTGGTGGAAATCATTTTTCTTGTGAAATTACAATTGTGGGCACACGACTAAGAGGTGACCCTGTCCCCACTTCCAACTTCCAAGTCTGTGTCCTTGCAGGGTAATGAGTAATGTCAGGATCTGAATATTATCATTGGGCTGGGATGGTTTTCTGCTAAGTGGCTTTTCTTAATTCGCTTGAGATAACCTGTAATGGGGATTTCAGTTAAAAATCTATAAACATAGATGGATGACTTTGTTCTTGTTTTACCATTAGTCAAGAGCAGCTCACAGCAGTCCTCAGACGTTTGGCTTATTCTCCTGTGACCCATATGGAAATTCCTTCAGTTTTCTTGGTACTGCTTGTCCTGCTAGCATGCATGTCAATCCACATTCTGCTTAAGTCATGTTGTATGCTACGTACTGTTTGATATACTATATTTATATAGTGGGCATTGGGGTGTGCAGTGAAGATAGATAGATACATGGATGGATGAATGAATTAGATATCTCTTGCAATGACACAATGTATGTGAATTTGAATTGAACTCATTGGTGGGCCTTATTTAACATCTAGCACCATATATAGCAACGATACCTTGTATAACGTCTGAATTTGTATTTGTTTCTTTTTGTTAACATTGATGTAAAATAAACCTAAAAAAAAATCTGGTCATCTGATTTCAACCTGAAATCACACCACTTTCATAAAGTTCACATATTAGTCATAATGGATTTACAGAATCACCACTACTTTAATTTTAGATATGTTCCTACAAAATGCCACATTATCATTCTGTTTGTTTTATAATCAGTCTAACCATTGTATTTTACATTATTTGGAAATCATTATTTTGAAGTTCTGAACAATGTATTCTGCTTTAGGCACATTCCTAGTATGCAGTATGTATAGTCTGAGCATAACCAGTGTCAAAATAGGTCAGGGTGGATGGATGGATGAAAAACTAATAACTAACAGCCTTGTCATTGCAGTCATGTAAGAGAAGCAAGGTATTTGGCTCACTAAATTGCAACTTAATTGCTAGTAGCCCTGACTTGCTTCTTGCCTTAAGTGAAGGTGCCAGGCACAGGAACACATCCTAGGAAGAAAGTGCCATACTAGCACACTTCTGTAAATCATGCAGGCAGAATGTTTGATGTTTAAAGTAAATATGTCTTCTTAAAACCTCCCCTTCTAACAGTAGAGTGCAAGGCCTTGGATAAGGGCCTCATTGAAAGCTTCCCAAGAGGGGAGTTTTTAAAGTTTTAGAGGGTTTGGGGGGTGGGGGGATATGGACCTGCATGCCAACGCACTCTGAACTACAAAGGCACACATGGAGGTGGATGAAGGACCCTCTGGAAGAGCAGTGGATAACCAGTTCAGTCGATCAGTGAATCCAGGCAATGTGTCCCTAGAGTACAACCAGTGCAACCAATTTAAAAAAAATCAATATGGTGAGTGTAAATAATGCATTATAGGACCTTCAGAGCCATCTTGGTATTTGGTTTTTCTTTGTGATTTAAAGGAAATTCAGCAAACCTATGAAAAGGTATCTATTAAATTCACCATCTGTATTTATTTACACTTTGAGATCAGATGTACCTCGTCTGTCTGGCACGACTATATTGGCCCCACTGATCAATGTGAGTTGAATGTTTTTCAGATCACCAATAAAACTGCATCGAGCTGCTTAAATAAGCATTCCCCAAGGTTTCTCTAGCCTGATATAATGGATATAGATATATATGCCTTTAAATTCATAAACTGATAATGACAAGAGTTTGCAGAGGGTCTTTTATATTAGTGTGACTCAACTTTTCCAGATTTTACATTGGATGTCAATTACAACACTATACTGAAATTGCCTTTAAAGCTAAACTTTGAATTATTAATATTAGCATGTAATGCATCGGCCCAACGATTTTGGTTTTAAGATTAGAGATGCACAACAAAGCATTGTAGTTTGTTTGTCCTCATCACAAATCTCATATAATGTGGATTGATGATGGTGGCATATGGCACAACCTGTCCATGTTGCTTCTACCAAAGTACAATGGATTTGTGACCTTATTCAGCAGTTTGATTGAATGCACAGTTTTTGATGTTGATGTCAACAAAAGATAGTGTTTTTGGTGCCTTAGTAAAATAAAAGGCATATCAGAGGCATAATTCATCAAAAAAATAAACATTCTGTCAACATTTGGACACACTCAAGTCTTAAACCTGTATGGATTTTTTCTTCTGTAGAACTTGAAAGAAGATATTTTGAAGAACGTTGGGTATCAAACAACATTTAACCCCACTGATTTAAAGTGTTTAAATATATATATAATATGTGTGTGTGTGTGTGTTCTTTACTGTTCCACAGAAGAGAGAAAGTTATACAGGATTAAAACAACATGAGGCTGAGAATTGAGTGAACTGGCCCTTGAATTATGCATGATTATGTGACTTGTTGCATTCTATTATTTTAGCATATACCTAAATCTCCCCAGCTGTCTATGCCTGTAAAAAAGATCTGCAATCCCCTTTTCAGGTCACAATCCACCAGTTGGGAACATGTATGGAACCAGTGTAATTGAAGTCTTCCATTACTCACGCCTTCATGGGACAGAAGCTTAAGGGCCACCTCATCAGACTCTCTGCCCCCATGGTACCAGTTCCATTTCATCTGGCCTTGGGTGGTCTGCTCATCCCGTAGGCATGCAGAGCTGATACTTGGAGGTTTAGATCCAGTGCTGAGCCAACATGAGCCAACTTCACATGCCCTCCCACCACCAAATACCAATCTCCCTCCAACGGTTAACAGTAAACTTGTCTTTTTGCGTCTTAGTTGGCACTGAGCCCGGCAGCCCTCAGCAGTTTACAATGTAGCGACAGCCCAGCCTTTGACTTTACAAAAGCGTGCTTCTATTTATTAGGGTTTGTAAAATGACAGAACTGCTGCCACTGTGCTGTGAGTGGAATAAACAAGACATAAAATAGAAGCTTGTTAAGCGTAGACGGCCAATTTGTGCTGCTGTTATGCTGTGTTTAGTCTTTTTTCTTCTCTCTCTCTTAGAAGTTAGTATCAATGTCAATATAAGTGAATTCATTGCCAAAGTCAGATGTTTTTTTGTTTTTTTCAATCGCATGCCTCTTTGAGATAGATTTACATCATCATCATGAGAAAAGTAGATGTGGGCTTTTGAATAGGTGAGAAACCATTAACTATCCCTGAAGAGTACCTTTTTTTTAATGAATAAGATGGATCAGGCTTTGGGATACGGATTTAATAACCAGAAAAGTGGCTTTTTATTATAATGGGAGTGTTTGTTAACAGTCCCGGTTCTGATGTTGGCAGTGTTGAGAGTTAAATAAGTACTTGTGGAATATCAGAAAAGTGTTTCATCTGCGACATAAATTCTTTATTTTACCTTTTTCAAACAATATCTTATTCAAAGGGTAACAGCGGTTCCCTACTGAGAAGACAAGTGTAGACCAGAATGAGTTTCCAGGCTGGTCCATGGTAATGTTAACCAGATAAACTACCCAAAATTTTTATTTTTTTGTGTGTGTTTTTGAAAAACATCTCTTTTGCTCACCAACACTGCATTTATTTGGTCAGGAATATTACCATTTAAAATAACTTTTCTATTTTGATATGTTGTCAGATGTAATTTATTCTTGTGATGGCAAAGTTGAATTTTCAGCAGTCTTCAGTGTCACATGATCCTTCAGAATCATTCTAATGCTGATTTGGTGCTCAAGAAACTTTTCTTATTATGAGTGATGAAAACAGTTATGCTGCGTAATATTTGTGGAAACGGTGATGCTTTTTTCAGGATTCTTTGAATAATTAAAAACTCCAAAAGAACAGCATTTATTAGAGATAGAAATCTTTGGTAACACTGTTAATTCTTTATTGTCACTTTTGATCTTTTAAATAGGTCCTTGCTGAATGACTGTATTATTTTCTTTGGGGGAAAAAAAAAAAATCTTACTGACCCCAAAGTTTTGAATGCTAATAAGTTTTCAGCTTTAAAACTGATTTTTGATCTGTTGTGTTGCCTCCAACATGAATTTTGCCTATAGGGCCTCCAAATGTCTAGAAACTGCCATGCGTGTGCCCCAATGGCTGTATATATCTGTCTGGAGCCTACATACATAGAAATATTTTTTATAGAATGCAATAACATCTTATGCTGGACTTTTTTTTTGTTAGTCATGATGTTATGAAGCAGGCAGGTGCTGCTTTGGTGTTGTTATTTGCCATTTGCACAGGGGAAGAAAAAGCGGTGACTGCATGTGTGGCTCGTCTCACACTGCTTATGTTCAAAAGTTGATCCTCCAGCCCTCCAGTCACTATCTCTAAATGTGTTGCTTATCTATTTTGGATCTCCGCCGCTAATGAATGCTAGACCTCATCGACATTTATCTGTGAGTGAGTGTATGTTTGATCCAACGTCAATTATCTCTCCTCTTTGCATCTGCCCTCTGAAGTCTTAATTATGACATTGATAGAGATGCTGCTGATCAGATCTTCCCTCTGCTGTTGTAGTTTCCTGCCACAGCGACATTCAGAGCGCACTGTACTGCTCCATCCAGCCCACTGTGACAGGAGAGAAACGGAAAACAATCATGTTGAATGCAGGTCATTGTAATATGTAGTTGTTAGGCAGAGACTGTCTCAACAAGGTGACAGAGATACAGTTTAATTATATCATATACACTACCATTCATATGTTTGGGATTAAGATTTTTTA